>NC_073745.1:341266735-341566735 GCF_029784135.1 Toxorhynchites rutilus septentrionalis
ATCCCGAGTGCTATTTCGAGAGCACTTGCTTGGCAGAGTGGAGCAGCAGCAGCAGCAGTGGCAGCTAGCAACAAAGAAGGAACTTTGCCATAAACTCTACGATAATATATCGCTTTACACACCCATGGTTATTTGCATATGTTGTTATGAAAACTTTTCCTTTCTCCGGAATCCGGTGTCCGATACGAAGCGAAGCATTCTTCTCCATTACATATTTGTCAAACATACGATAGACACCCTCTCGAACAGTACAAAGCCACCCACTTCCACTCCCGCATACTCTTCTTCTCCACCAGACGGCACTCAATCATCTGTTGTGTGGACCCGATATGTCATTTCTTCTAAAATCACCCGACTGCAGGATAGATGAGAAAAAAAACCGGCAGAATGCGTGAAATGAATCAACTTTTGCTCAGCTCCAAATTAGATGAGCAAATATTACGAACTCAGACCGGCTGGAACGCGAGCGGGAGTAAAACCTTAACGATGTCTTCTTCTATATCAACCGGTGCAACTTTACAAGGCTCATCGTGTAAACTTTTACGGGGACGGGAAGGGAAGAACGAGTTCCGTGCTCAGTTCAGAGACTCCTTTGGTATTACACCTCAGAAGTTCCAGCTGTTGCAGCCAGTCTGGTCTGGTGCTCGGAGTGGTTTCGGTTTGTGTGAGATACACTCGGGTCGAGGGGAAACCCAACAGTGTCGGGTTCCCTTGCATGCGTTTCGTAACTTAGTATTGGAGGGCCCCTCGTCGCACACAAAAGAACATTAACAAAACTAGCTCGTTATGAATATGCTCTGGTTCTCAAAAAGATCCTACTCGACGCCAAAGCTCGGTGGATTCCTTTGTATTGGGAGTAGAAAAGGTTTTCCACACTCAACTTCAATTCCACCTCGGAAGACCAATTACAGAGGATAGAAACTTTTTAATTGTGCATTAAGAAACTGCAGTACGGAACCACCAGACTAGACAGTATAGAAATTTGTGGACATTCTGCTTTTTTTTTGCTGCGCTCATGACAGCGATACTAACTTCTGCCAACACACCTTCATGACATTGTGCCGTTGGACTGCCCTCAGCTGTTTGACTTTGTCCTTTTCGTGACCCGACGGAGGCTTTGCTAAACTTTGCTTTGCGAACTCAAAGCCGGGCGGATTTACTGTATTCATAGTCCAATCAGCCACCGAAATAAGCTTGTCCACTCATTTTCTCAAATTGAGATTGTAACGTTCACCTCGGTACAACGTTTTTCTTCCCATCTTCAGTGCGCCATAATGACCTTTACCGTGTTGGATTATATAATCATTTCTATCCGCTCTCTTGATGACATCAGGGCCCGGAGCTGCTCCCGACGCGACAACGATGTCATGCGTTGCGTTCCCGGCATTCGGGTTCCAGGCGGCCACCAGAGGGGACATTGGGAGGAAAGGGAAGGGTTGATGCAATTTGTGCCACTGAGCATTATTACTCATCACATTTTCTGCTGGACAGGCAGTCGGACAGACGGCACTTTCCGTCGCCCGGAGAACGACATGGAGTTATGCTGACGGAAGAATCCCAGTAAAAACATACCCTGGAGTAACTTCCATAACCTGCTCCGCTGTGAGTTGATGGTTTTGATGTCTACTCGCCGCCCGGAGGAGGATGGGCAGTATGGACTTGGACTCCGAACAAATCGCTGGTAATCCCAGAAAGGAATGTGATTTATTTCAAACTCACAGAACTCATACGCATATGGCAGAATGGTATGTGCTTTTGCTCCATGGTCGACGTTTGTGAATGTGGATTTATAGGCACGAAATAACAGGACGGAGGAATTGTTGCTCGAATGGGTAGACCGGCTTCTCGTTTTTGCATGGAGCTCCCATATGGACACCATTGCAACATATATCGGGATACATACCGAGAAAAGAAGGTGATGATAATGCGAGCGTTGATGTGCTGACGGTTGTCTCTGGGCGGTACGATTCAGATCGATTTACGTTCGACGGGAAGAGGTGTAATCCTGTGGGATTTCCTGGTGCAAAATATTATCCAATTTTGACAGCTCTTATACGGTCTCAGTTTGAACGAAATTCAGCAACTGCTAATGGCAATCTCTTCTGTTTCCAATTTTCAGAATTGACTTTGAAGATCCGGCAACCACAAAGCCACCAAGCTTGGCCAAGTCTGCCGTCCTGCAGGCTTTGGAGGAGGAAGAGCGCCATCAGGGCCGAAACAAGGGTAAGCTCTCAACCCTTTCAGAAACGATAATCTAGATAATCTTTCCACACTGTAGAGTAAAAAATCATCTGATAAATGACATAGTTTAGATTGTAGGTTAAACAGAACTAAAATATTTTGTTTCAACTTTCGAATTCCTTAATTTTTATTTTTTTAAAATGTGTACCACTCTACGCACTAATCTATATGTTTCAGTCTATGTTTTAAGTCTACTTGTTTATAAATTAAACCCGAAAAAGAACACGTTTTCAATTACTATTTTTACATTGACTATTTCTCCTAGCAAAATGCCAATGAAATTTTTCATATCTTCGCTTATTTTACGTTGGTATTTTTCCGCCACGTTTAGTGCCAATCACCGATACCAGGAAGGCGACTCCACCACCTGATTTCTACCTATCAGGTTCAACAACTCATGAGCCGGACAACGGCTTTACTTCCCTTCCGAAGGAAGACGTAACTAGAAATTGTTCGCCTCAGAAAATTCCAACGACGCCAGCTGGTATTAAACCCAGGCCAGTCGGGTTGTAAGGCTGTCACGCCAACCACACAGCCACTAGCGCTGTCGATGAAAAATGTTAAATGTTTTTTAGTTTCTCAAAAGCACATTTATTAGAGTGCAAATTGAGTTCACATCAACAAATATTAATATCTATCAAATGCTGGAGTGCTTCTCGGTATCGTCATTCTTGAGGTGTAACGCTATTCGCGTATGCGCTCCTTCGTCCCAGGTCCATCACATTACCAGGTTCAATGTCAAGGTATGGGTCCCTCGGCAGTGATAAGAGATAAACCAAACAACAACAAAAACAATGTTTGAATAGTTATGCTCTAGAAAAGAAAAAAAAACAGATTTGAATTGATATATAAAGGTATACGTATACGTATAAGGTATACGGTAAATGAAAAGGAGATATTATTTGGAATAATTACTAAATTGATTAATTCGAAATTGTAGGCAATTGTAAATTGTAAATTGGAGTATTTAGGAGAAAAAGATTTGTTGTCTAAATTCAAAGGAAGTCACTAAACGTGAGTGAAATCTATTGAGGATTCAAAAATATATTCATTTTACATAGAAATTAAAAATTACTTCTTCGAGAATAAAGGAGTTTATTAATAATTTGGAAATCCCGGGCTCCTAAATAAAAAAATCCAACATGAGGAATTTAAAATATCTTAAGCTACTCAATAAACATCTAAAATATTTTTTATCAACTTTTATAAACCAGATCTCTTGAAAAATGATTAAATTTGGAAAGAGATTGTTGTGGAGTTTCGTCGGAAAACCTGGAGACCACTATTTTTATTTGTTCTTCCAAATTTGATAATTTCTAATCGCTGATATATTGATTACGCATTGCTTATTATATTAATATTTGCAATTGATAGACATATCAAATCAGTTGTAGTACCAATTCGTAGTCCATCACTATTCTACTTGAAAGTTATCCTTCTCTACGTTGCGTTAATTTTATTGCTTATTACTCCGTTCAGAATGTTATGGAACAGATGCAGTTTTACCTTTTACTCCCGAGGTTCATAACAAGTTATGGACGATTCGACAATTTCAAACAAAGATTATGGAGACCGAAGCATACAACTCTCTTTTTGATCTTAAAGCTTCAATCAATATCAGAGAGCTTGGGTTGAAATCAATATACTTCACAGTATATATTGAAACAAATTATGAATTGAATTTCAAGACATAAGTGAAAATAGAACATCATCCGTCGATAGGGGTGAAAATGGGCCATGGATGTGTGATTTGTCAAAAACGGAGAAAGTTACTATTAGTAATATCTTGACAAACATTGCGAATATTTTTAAAAGCTGTTAAGCGTTTAGTAGAATACATGTTTTCACGACTTTCAATGCATAATACTTAACTGTAGTTTGTACTATTGTTTAATAATTCATCAAAATTTGATGTGTCAATATATGTGTAAATACATCAAACTTTGATAAATTATTAAACAATAACTATTTGTACTACAGTTAAGTTTCATGCATTGGAAGTCGTGAAAATGCGTCTTCTACTAAATTGTTCACAGCTTTCAAAAATACTTGCAATATTTTTCAAGATATTACTAATAGTAACTTTCTCCCTTGTTGGAGATCTTACGTTTGAACATAAGAAAAATTGTGAACCATATTTGAATTGTACAACTCAGAATTGTGAGCCAAACAATTTATAGCTAGCTTGAAATTAGTATGCTAATTCGTATCAACCGCATTTCCGTTTTCTATCTTTCTCCCACCCGATCGTTGCGCGGGAAACCGACAACGATCGAGGTCGATTACACGTTAGGATAGAATTGTTCAGTTCTGATCGATACGCGATCGAATAAAGTTATATTTACGAAAGTGAGGTTTTATTAAAACATAATTGTGTTTTATCTTTTTTACCGAATATACCCACTTTTGCAACCAATTTTCTACATCTACCGTGTTATGGAAGATACTTTCAGTCGTAACCTATTTCCATGATTTTCGCTGAATAGATCCATTCAAGCAAAATAATTTCACTTTAAGCCCTAAATCGGTCCCTGAATCGGACACTGAATTTTACGTCTGGTTCGCGCCGGTCTCAGCGGACCTAAATTGGGTTTTCCGTTTGGATAGTGTCAGCACTGAGAACGACGGTAATAAAATTAGAAAATGATTTTTAGAAAAGTCTCCGCAAGGGATGAACAGAATCTTAAATATTGGCCTCCTTCCAAGGTCGAAGCTAAACGTGCTAAAGACGGTGCACACTATGGGAAAAAAACAAAAAGAGTTTAAAATGATTTGATAAATAATAAGCAATTCTTTTTTTTCCAAATCATTCATTTGTTAGGCTCAATCGTATGAGCTATGAGGAGCCACTAATTCAAAGTTTGTTTATACAAAATTTTAACTTAATGCTAAGTTTAATAGAATTCGACCAAATACTCGCAGTTTACTCGAGGTTAAAAGGGCAACCATTTTTGTGGGATAGGACAGCTTAGGGATGAGGATAAGATGAACCGTTGTCTCAACCGAGGGTTGCCACACGCACTGCAGCACTGTGCATAATGACCAGGGATAGCATCTGGTGTTCGACTGGTTGTCGGGGGTGGACGACGGTGAGATGAGGAGACACGACAAACACACTAATAACGAAAAAGAAAAACCCGAAAGCATTAAATTCTTATGCTAGACCGTTTCAGAAACATATAATTCAACTGCATATAGCAGATGTCGCGAGTTCCCAGCAATAAGAAATTCTATAATTTAAATAGTGTTGAATATAAAAGTGCACACAAAACTATCAACATTCGCTTTTAATAAAGTTCCGAAAATATTATTGAGAAATGTTATCCCGAGTCTCGTGACGTAGTTGATTTCTGTAGAGATGTTATTTTTATACAACTCATTTCTTGTTCTTCTTCTTTCCCTTTGTTCACGGATACTTTAAACATCAAGATTCATTCATCCCCTCTACATCTCCTGATTTAGAATCGACCACTCATTTTTTTCCAATTAGATTGAGACTCCAACACTTATATGAGACACACACAACACGCGGAACGCGACAGGACACAACACTTATGGTTCTTACAAACATAAAAAGGATGATAAATTTACCTTTTTAGACTAAAAAGTGTTGTGTCCTGTCGCGTCCCGCGTGTTGTGTGTGTACAGCAGTTCTTACGTTAGCACAGTGTCTAAAAATGAGTATATGAGATAGTCCCGGAAAAATTGTAGTTCAACAAGCGGTATGTTCCAGATTATCACCTTGTTTGTAATTATGTAATTATTTTTCAGACATATTTTTAGATCAGCAAATCTGTAGATATTCAAATAGAATAATTACTTGTATTTGAAAAAGTTCTGCTACTTCCCCGTTATTTAGTGTTGGACTGACAGAACATGAACCGTTGCATACTTTTTCCAAAATACAATCTGCTTTTCATTTTTTGGATCCTTCTTTTAGGATATGCCATGAAACCTTCATTTCCCGACTGGTTCTTTTTGGATTTTTCTCAGACTTTTTTCTTTCGGGTTGAGAAATGCTTTCGTATTCGACCACTTTTTTCTTATCAAAAATTAGTTTATTTTCAATGTCAAATGCCATCGTCCAGTTTCGCTGATGACTTGAGCACCAACACATATTTCTATGAATTTGCTACTCGCTGGTGTGATGATTAATTTCCTATCGAAAGTACTCCCACAATGGAAAAGGCACTCAACAGCTTATACTGGCCATTACTGAAATGTTGTAATCATCTTGTAATCTTCTTCGATCAACTATTTCATTCGCAGTAATATCTTCTTTTTTCCTTCAAGTGATATTTTGACTTGAGGTAGTATTCAAGAGTATATCCTAGAAATGACTTTTCAAAAATCCTTTAAAAAATTAATAATGAAATAATGGAAAGAAAAATATTGTTTGTTATATTTTTTCGAACCTCGAAAAAAAGTCCGAAATTCGTGCTTCTACACTAGAGTACCCCCTTAAAACACTTAACCTCAAAACTCCGTGCCGAAACCGAGCGATACAATTTTCCATTGCGGATTTTTGGGTCCAGCTTCGAGCAGTTGCGATAACGTCACCTTTGAGGTTTATTCGATATGCAATTAATGCTAATTGATAAATAAAAACTTTTTAGTCGCTTCAGAAAGTATACATAAAAACACTTATTATTCTACAATGAAATATCTTGCAAGGGTAGTGTAACATTCACCCAAATACCTTTCACTTGAAACACGATTACCCGAATGTAACAGGTACCTGAACGCTCACACCAGTGTTGCCACGCGTACAGATTTTTTCGTTATATTTCCGTCAAAAAGATTGATTGGTACAGATTTTTTCCGCTTGTGAAATTTCTTATATTTGAACGATGCAACATTGAGGTACAATACGACTTTCACGTCGCAGTATCGCATCATCAAACACACGAATGACTTGCAAATGTAAATGTAGTGTTTGTAGTAAATAAATGAGTATTTTTTTCATGCTAATAAAATAGATTTTTCTCTATAACTAAAAAATATTTTCGATGGTACAGATTTTTGGAAGAAAAAGTACAGATGAGAAAGATTTTTAACCCCTCTGATACAGATATAAATGTGGCAACATTGGTTCACACGAATGTAGCAAAAGTGAAAGAAAACATTCGGAATATCCGGTAAACTTAATTCAATACAACATGAGAGAGCGACAAAACAACGAAATAAAACGGAAAGTTGTATGACGAAAATTAAAAATACGCGAAAGCCTTCGCTGATTCATTTATAGAAATCAGTGAAGGTGCTATTAACATGCCTCCTTCTTTTCGTTCCGTATAGCTCTTTGAAGCCATGAGACCATCTATACATTAAAACGGGCGTTGGAACGTTTTTCCGAAAATGTACAGTGTCGGACAAAACATGAGGACAATTGCTCAAGCAAAAAAGGAAGAGACACAACTTTGAGAAAATACAATCCAATCCAGTGCTTCAATCCATTTATAATAATTTATTTGCATTGTTCGAAGAAATTTATAACATCTGTAGTTAAAACAATAGTCGTTCATTAAAAAATGCGTTTAAATCATACTTAACAACTAAAATGACGCGACAGAAATTAAGACTGGTTTAAAAATTCATGGTAAAACAAAATTAAACAAGAAAATTCATACCGTGAAAAGCTTTTTGGGGGTATTACTTGGTCGTGTAACCTTTGTTACGCACCACTTCACGCACCCGGCATGGATTCCACCAGCTTCTGCTACGTGGTGACCGGAATGGCGCACCAACAAGCTTGGATCCTATCCCCCAGTTGCTGGCAGCATAACATTCTTTAAGATTTGGACGTAGAGGTACTGATCACCGGTACTGAACTTATCCACCTATTACAGGAGTCCAACCCCGTATCATGAGAAGCACTCCCACACCATAATGTTCCCTTCTCCAGACTTCATGGTATACTGTGACATGTAAGCACAGCCTACTGGGCGATAGACCGAAGATTTTCCGTCCGAGCCGATGAGGTTTACCTTCGTCTAATCCGACCACAGTATATTTCGCCCTTGTGCTCCCGTGGCCGAGTGGTTAGCGTCAAACCTAACATGCCGGGGGTTCGGGTTCGATTCCCGTTCTGGTCGGGGAAATTTTTCTTCAAAGAAATTTCCTCTGACTTGCACTGTGGTCACGCGTATTCTAGAGCTTGCCACTCAGAATGCATTCAAGGCGTGTTATTTGGCATAGAAATCTCAACTAAGTACTAATGAAAATGACGCAAGTAATACTACGTTGAGACGGCGGAGTTCCTCTAGGAACGTTAGTGTCATATAAGAAGAAGAAGAAGATATTTCGCCCTTGTTTTTCCTTCTTCGGACCGATCAAATCGAAGTGGTCTTTCACGAACTTCAGATGCTTCGGCGTCAGCATAGGGATCTTCCAGGCACTTTTACCGTCCAGCCCCTGCACCACCAGCCGCCGCTGAACTGTCTGGGGGCTCACGGACAAGTTCAGTTCGTCCCGGATCTTTTTCGAGGCCTTGAACGGATCTTTCTTGGAGACTCGCTTTATGGCAGAGTTTTCCTCCGCGGTCGTTTTCCTTGAGCATCCAGTCGTTTCGGATTTTTTGCGGTCGTGAAGGGCATTAAACATGAAAGTTTTGGATCATCTCAAGTACTCTGCGATTTCGTGTTGGTTGCTGCCTGTCTTGGACATTTTGCGGATGATCATCCGCTGTGTATCCGAGCAATCAAGCGCGCGACCCATTTTTCATTGACTGGAACTATAATTCGACAATTAAAACCTTACATACTTCTTGTTAACATGATAAATACTTACCAGGATCCGAAAAACACAAAATACCACCGGGAAACAAAAATCGGTCTTAACAACAATCGAAACAGCCGAAACGAGGAACTGGTCCTAAATTTTGTTACGTCATTTTAGTTATTAAGTGTGCTTAAAATTTTTAATGAAGGACTGTTTCAACTACAAATTATTATAAATGTTATAAATTTCTTCGAACAATGCAAATAAATTATTGTAAATGGATTGAAGCACTGGATTGAATTATTGTATTTTTCTCAAAGTTGTGTCCCTTTCTTTTTTTTTTTTGCTTGAGCAGTAATCTTAATATATGGTCCGACACCAGAGCATCTTTACACGAAAATCTAAGGAATAAAAGAGAAGAAAATTGGCAAAAAACAAAATGCAACATTATCCATTTGTTTTCCTTTTCAAACATGAATTGTTTTTTGTTTTTGGTTTTATTCCGTTCGGTCTTAACATTCAAGTTGGATTCACCAAATGGAAACATCAAAAATCAATAATTTCAGAAAAGTATTTCTTCTTTGAGGAATGGGAATCTCTTTCACGTGGTGTTCAAATGGTGTTCAGTCTATTGTCTGAACTATAATCAAAAATTGATAATCTATTCAATATATCTTTCTTTTGCATTTGGGATTATTTATCCCACTCGAGACCTTTTTCGCTTGCACGATCCATCAACAGTTATAAATAATCAAACATATACAAACAATAAAATTTCACCTGTCTCACCTGTCTCTCGATATGTCAAAAACAACAAACTTTTTTCAAAATTTAGAGGATTCAAAAAAATACACACAAAAAATTTTTGCGCGGTATTCGACCATAACTGCAACCTAAACTATGTCATTTGTCAAGTGCAAACTGTTTATTTTTGTCACAGTGTTATTTGTAATTAATCAACGATGTCCCGATTTCAAGACCACATTAAATTTTCACGGATAAGTAGGCTGTGAATAACCTGCACTGTGGTGAAACTGACTTTGAGGGATAATCCTTAAATTCCATAGTTCTTTCAACACTGTACAAACATTCAATCATCACACAATAAGTCGTGCCACAACCACTTACCATTCAATTGATGGTTAATCAATTTAGCACAAGTACCCTCAGACGCATTCCAATTAAAACCACCTTCGATTACTCGGTCGCAGTGGCTTCCGATTTCAGCGCCTAACTATCATTAGGCCCCGTGCCTTAACAGGTTGCAATCAAACGCCAATCGAATGATGGGAGCGGCATAGTCAAGCGGCGCCTGAATACAGGAAAAAAAATCCACTCCCAACCACGAGCAGCTGACCGACGCCGTTCGGAATCCATCCGTAGAGCTCAAAGTGGTTTTCCCGTTTGATGTGGATCACTTTGAAGAGAGAGATCCCTTCGGTATCCAAGGCGAAGCATTAGCCAACAGAAATTGCACTCCAAACAACCACTTGAATAGAACTCATCATTGTCGGCTGCGGATTCCAAACAGACCATCCGCACTATTTCATTAATTGAAGTTAAGCATCCAACGGTTCGAATGATTGAAAATTTAGCAGCAGCCTCATATCGACAGATTTTACTGAACCGAACCGAACCAAGAGTCGTTGAATTTTTCGACAGATCAGAGGTAAGTGCCAAAAAATGCCACCGAATTTCTCGACCGTGAAAAGCTCCGAACCCACGAAAAACAAACCGGAAAATGTCACGAGAGAACCGTCTTCACTCTTCCGAATGGCCTAATTCAGATTTATATTCCATTTCATGTCATCTTAGCACGATTATCAGGTGATTAATTAGTCCTCGGTCGATAAATACAATTTACGACAGCGCACAATTAGTTTCGCCGAAAACCTCTCGACGTTTCAGGTTTAATGGTGTGTTTATGAAGCAAGATTAATATCTTTGTTTACGTCTTGGTCGTTTCGCTAGTAAAACCCAAAAAATTCCCTGTCGCGTGACGAATCGTTTACATCCATTCAACCGGCGACCTGATTGTGGTGGGCTTCTCTAAGCGACACGATGGTTTCTTTCACGCGGGTGAAAATTTGTAACAAATCAATTGTACAAACCGTACAAATCGTCGATTACTATTTTACAAATGAAACCCGCTTTTTGGCCTGGCTGGATTCGATCACGATTGTCTCACCTAGGTTTGGATCCCATATCCGCTGAATGCACGCAACGATGTCCCCAATTTACAGTCGGAAGCTGTCACCGGCGCCAACTACAACGACCAATCTTAATTTTCTCTATCTCCCCTCACTCTCCCGAATCCACTGCGGCAGTCATACCTCCCGAGGGGCGTTTCAAAGCGCACGTTATTCATCAAATCACCTGGGCGACCCCACGTGGAGAGCTGGGGCAGCAGAGCATGGTTTATGCACACCCAAACACACGCGCGCACTCGCACCAAACTCGGCAGCGGGAAGAGCAATTTCGACAAATTATTATTATTATTATCATTGTACGCCTTCGCAACACCCGCGCTCTTCTGATCACCTCCCACCCCCTCTCGAAAGCACGACTTTATGCGATGATTGGGAGCAGCGAACAATGGCGGAAGGTTCAAATTTGCGTCGCACAATTTCGGAACGAAATTTATCACACGCATTGCGATGGTCCAGAATGATAGCGGATCGCAAAAAAAAAAACCTGAACAGAAATTTAAGGTACATTTTTTGCGCCGCACTGATCTTTGTGAAGGAATGGGGACGGAATTGGGTGTGGGAAGCGCTGTCCTCTGGGGAATTCAAACAGCTCATTAAAATTGAGACAATTATCTCGATCATTTCGTGGAAGAACCTTTGCGCGTGTATTCTGGCTCGATTTCAATCCGAACTTGAAGCTCGATAACTCACAAAAATGATGCGCATGCGGAGGTTCTGCATCTTGGGGCAGAAGATATATCGTAATGCATCGAAAACTAAGCGCTTACGATGATAACTTTAACTAGTAAAACATATTGGCATATCATAGCATGAAAAATTACCATTCCTATAGAATAAGAAGGCATTCATGTGGTTATGAACCACAGAATTTCATAAAATCATGTTATATTTGTTTGAAATATGAAAATTTCTTCATTGTGTCGTGATGTCAAATCCGGACACTTTTGCTTTACATTTCGGACACATTGTTAGCAGCATTTTTTGAGAGAAGTTAGTTATTGACTTTTGTAGCGCTTATTATTTTATTGTTATTCTATTATAATCTCGAACATCGATAATAAACAAACGTTATGGAATTTATTTCATAATTATTATTTTATGAACACACTCTTGTACGACTCCTTCAATAAGAAATTTCATTGCTAACTTTTGATCCGTCCGAATTTGAAATCATCTTCTAAATGTACTTTTCATTCCGGACATGAGCGTCTGAAACACACTACTTGCCGGACACTACACTGAATTGATACAATAACAACTCGGCTGAAAAGTTTATGAGGTAACACAGTAAAACTATTCTTTTTTGAAAAATTCAATGTTATTATTCAACATAATTGCCTTCGAGGGCGATACAGCGATTATAGTGATCTTGCAACTTTTCGATACCATTTTTATAGTACTCTTTTGGTTTTTCCAAAATAGGCCTCAGTTTCGGTAATCACTTCATCATCGGTCTTAAATTTCTTGCCAGCGAGCATTCTCTTCAGGTCTGCGAACAGAAAATAGTCGCTGGGGGCCAGATCTTGAGAATACGGTGGATGCGAAAGCAATTCGAAGCTCAATTAATGCAATGTTGCCATCGTTTTCATTGATTTGTGATTTATCCATTTTTTTCACAATTACAAAAGTTGCTTCACTCTCAATGCTGTAACTCACGAACTGTAAAATTATGACACGTATCCATTGAAGATGGTGCTTTGTGATAGTCAAGTAGATTTTTGCAAGAGGCGCCATCTAGACGTCAACCTCATGAACTTTTAAACCGAACTGCTAGTAACTATAGGGGAACCCGGGGCAAAAGTGTCCATCTGATTATGTTGCCTATTTCCATCTTTCACAATTATTCAACTACAGAACTTTGTTTTATACAGATACTGCATATATCTCACATATTATCAGCCAGAACCTTCAATATTTTTTATTGGAAAACAGATAGATACTAACTGAGCTTCTTACAACTGCAATCCATATAAGAACGCACAGGTGCAAATTAACGAAATACCCTCAGTTTCTACATGTTTGCATGACTCCACCCATAAATACAAATAGAATAATCATTTTTCTTTAACTTACTGTATGAACTAATTTAAATCATACGCATTTATTTCAATAAAAAATAAATTTGTTTTCTCTCAACTTCCGGGGCAAAAGGAGCCATTATTACCGGAGTAAAAATGCCATAGTCATTACCTCGAATTCGATCTGTCGAACGCAAATAGTGTAATCGTGATTGTGTTGGTTGTGATCATGGTTTGTAAATATGAACGGATTTCGTTCCGAAACCAGTGGCAGCTGGAAACTATGGTTGTTGCCGTACATTCTGTAAATCATGGAGACGAGCTGCGGAGGAATATAGAATATATTGCCCAGAAGAACATTGGCCAAATATGTGCAGAAGTTAGGCCGTTTTAAAACTGTGTTTTCTAAACAACAGAAGGAGTAACTCGCGAGTCACATCCAACACATCATGCAAATAGTTATTTTATGGGCTGACAACACACGACATCCCGAACCTAGGGTATAAAATCGCAGAGCGAAATAATTTAGAATACTCTTTCGACAAAACATCCAAATTGGCCGGAGAAGATTGGCTTGCCGGTTTTCGTGAACGCCACCAGAACTTGAGTTTGCGTTTTTTGGGACCACCGTGAATTTCACAGTGCTTTTTTCATCAAAAATTATATTTTTAGATTGGCACTCTTGCCCCGTACTGGAAAAATACAAGCCAAAAACATCATTTATGTAAATGAAACAACAGCTCCATCACCACAATCTGCTTCAGAAAATCTTCTTTAATGTCATCAAGCTTCGAGTTAAGTTCAGCATTCGAGGCATCTATAAGCTGGTTTGCTTCGTCGAATCGTTCAGAGAGCATTTCAACTGCGTTTTCCAAGGTGCATCCAGTGCTACCTGCCGGGCAGGCATAAATCACTGAGCGACTGAGTATACTTATAATACTGTTTGTTATCAGCAGTCTATTCGCAGTTGTTGTGTGCTACAGTTATAGTTGCCAATTAGTCTGCTCCTGAATTTTCCAATGATAGTCACTCCAACATTTTCACAACATTTACAATAACACCAACTTTATTTGATTGAAAATACAATTATTCTATTACATTTATTTCACAATGATAAAACAAACTATGTCTACTGGTTAACAAGGACGAAACAGAATTGGACTACGTTCACTAAATTCATAATTTCTTCTGTCGTCTATTTTCAAATTAAACGAAACATACGGCGCTATATAAACAATAGGGCTAGTCCCATGAAGCATAACAGATCCCTAGTGTTTATGGCTCATAGCGATTCTGAACCCGTCAACTGACAACTCACTTATTCATGAGTCGTACACATGTACCAAAACAATTTTTTAGCTGAGATTGGTTGGACTTTTCGAATCAAACAACAGTATTTACAAAGATACAGCATGCAATAGCATATTTTAATACCGTATCCAGTTTATCTATTCCAAAAACAGAGAAATAAAAAACAACAGCTATTTGCAAAGAAGATTGGCAAATCTTACATTCCCAACACCATTCAAACCAAACAATATAAATAATCCACCCGACCATAATCGTAAAACACCCGAATATTTCCACAACGCACGCAACCGAAACATCCAGGTCAATTCATGCGCATTCACCAAAAATACACCCCAGGATCATCATCATCACCACCATGGTATTCGAATCCCAGCTGCAGACTATACTGATGAGCGAAGAGACCCACCGAAAAAAAACATCAAGATTGACAATGCGCTGATTTCGATTTCCATCCGAGACCAATCGACAGCCGTACGCAATTTGTAGCAGCAGCAGAGCCAATAAAATGCAGACAATCATAATATTTTGAAATTTATTCAATTCCATATCAATACTCTATTGAATTGAGCGTATGCATTTGCGACGCATGGATAGGCGACGCGTGCTCTCGTGACCGAGTGGTTAGCGTCCCACATTATAGTGCCGGGAGTTCGGGTTCAATTTCCGTTCTGGCCGGAGGATTTTTCGTCAAAGAAATTTCTTCCGACTTGCCCTGTGATCACGCGTATTCTAGAGCTTGCCACTCCAGAATAGATTCAAGGCGTATTATTCGGCATAGACGGCAAAATTCCACTGGGAACGTTAGTGCCATCCAAGAAGAAGCGTAGGTGACGACGCCGATCGACATCGATCAACCCACCAGGAGTAAACAAAAATGCGGGACAACCCCGACCCACAATGACAATCAACGGATTTTGACTGTGATTGGGAACCAAATTACAAAGTTCGGTGGAGAAGTATAATAGGAAATCTAGCGAAAAATTAATCTATTGAATCGTTACTTTTTTATTCGCCTCTGAATGCAATTAATGTAGTTGAAACGTGTTTATAATTACTGCGTTTCAAAACAGTGGACAATTGAGAGCCAAATTAAAAATATTCATTTGCGGTAAAGAATCGTGTCAAATTGCAATATATACCACAAATCGAGCGTACCGGTAAACTGTTATTAAATGAAAGGCTCATTAATAATGTATTAAATGGGGCAAATAAAACCAGAGAAAAAACCCAAACTATTTCGATGGCTTAAAGCTCAGGCAGGTGGAATAATCCACCCATGTCAAAAGTTATTACTTGCCAAAACCAAAATGCCACCAATATGTCGAATGGTCACATCACTTGCCAGGAGCAGTTTTTCCCGCTAACTTCCAAGCGTACAGACAAAGAAAAAACAGCAAATTAAACTGTACGCACAATATATTCCTAATTTTGAAAAGGGTCAAACTTCGAGACATCGGTTTGAAAGCCATCCGTCCACACAAAGAGAGTCCTGGGGGTCGCACGGCGCGCATTTGATGAATCGTCCATTGTTTCTGATATTGATGAGGGTTTCCCGGTTGCGCCAAAACAATCGAAAAATGATTGATTAAGTTGCCGCCGAAGGACTTTAGTTGGTGGGTGGCTTTATGCGATGAACATAAAAAAAAACAAAAGCGCCGAACCGAAGTTGGCGAATCGATTAAAGTTCACCCTTTTCACAGTGCCATATCGGTGGCGAATCGCTCTCAAATGAACCTGCCAAAGTCAGGCCCTCCACAGCCAGTTTGCGGAACTGAAATAAATTGCATGAGTGAGCAAATAATTAGGGACGAATTGTTTTCCCCCCAAACTTGAATCCGTCGCGACCAGGACATGGCGCGGAGAGAGATCCGAAACGCCACGCGTCGTCAACTCCACTCGAGCAGGGTGTACACACGAATCAGGAAAATAGGCGAATAAAAAATAATTAGGATGGAAGTTAAAATTAATCCATAAAAATAAAAACAGCCGTTTTACGAGAGGGGAGGATGTAATACGGGAAATCCGTTCTGACATCCGATTTCAATGAAGTGCAATGAAAAATTACGAGAATATCACTAATTAAGCTAACGATAATTGCATGGCAGCTGGGAACTGGGAAGCTTCGAAGCAGCGCGTGGAAGCAGCTGAGGCTGAGGGCAATGAGCGATGGAAATCTGCCGAACGTTTCCCATCGTTAATTCCGATCCACTGTGGCGTGGAGCCTAATGCACTTCATAACACAATCGCTGGCAATCGTTTTCGAGGTCGTTGGTTACGAGTTGAAGTGTGGTTATGTTGCGCTGGTTTGAAATATACCACGCTTCCCCATAATCACCGTAATCCAAATTCATAACTGAAGAGTAATTTAGTGGAGACGCATGGTTGCTGGAAAAGGGGGCACATTCAATAATTCACATTTCCGTATTGCCGTGAAGAGGTAATTTCTGGTGAAAAACTGATCTCAGACCTACGCTACGAGTGAGCTACTTGTCAATCAGCATTCTCCGAAAATCACAAACAACGAAATCTGATTACGTCTCGACGACAACGGGGCTGTGTAATGGATTCTAGAACACTTACCGGGAAGATATTTACCTGAAGGTAATTCGCACGAATTCCATTAACCCGAATGAAGAAAGAAAATTGCAAGCCGGATTTAATTATGATTTGTCAAAGTTACCGATAATAAATAAGAGTAACTCAATGCCACGTGGAAGAGCCTTTTATAATTTAAAGAAGGAATATTCATATTTTTTACCATATCTCCTGCTTAAATATTTAGGACCAAATCATTACACGCTGTAGAAATGTTTCTCGGCATTCCAGGAAATTTATGTTTTCGATTTTCCTATATTCAAACTATCTGCTTGATTTTCGATAACATGTCGATCAAGTCTGTGGTAATGTACGAACGGACCATTAATATCAGGTTGGGGAAATAGAAATTCATTATTTTCTCGGTAGATGGCTGTCGTGATCGATATCTCGTATAGAATCGATCAAACAATTCCATATTTATGCTCAATGTCATGGTGACATTTCACACTAAAACGGATTCTATATGATTTTTATTGTTTGTTCCATTCAGTTGTGAGTTGCATGGTGTTAACAATGGAATCCAACAAAGCAAAATCGGTACATTTTACATTTTTCAATTTTCAATTTTCTTTGAAGAAAGCGAAAATGCGCTGAAATTGGGAATGCTATTTATGGTGCCGATAATATAACAGCTAATTGCGTGCAATTCTGGTTTCGTCGATTGCTTTCAGGCATTTTTTAGAAACTCCGGAAGCTTGGTTGGGAAGATTTAATGCATCCACCATATAGTCCAGACCTGACACCAGGGTTGCCACATTCCAAAAATATCCAAAAAATATGTATCAAAAATCTTTAACACAAATTAGTATCGAAAAGATAAGGGAATAAATGAAAATAAAGGTTTATTTTTATTTTTAACTTATTTTTCTTCTTTATGAGTTGCTAACCCGTGTTATACCAAGCGTTCGATAAATCGAATAACAACTTCGATAATTTTTTGTGGCTTTGGAAAGCAATTATAAAGTTTTGGCATCAAATGATAGCTTAGTCTATTAGCTACCACCTACTATCAATTTCATTCAAATTTGTATCACTTTGTTAGGCATAAAAATCGGTTTAAAGTAAAGTTAAACTATGTGCGGGAAGTACATTACCTCACATAACCTAACAAAAAACAAAACCTTACAAAATTTAAAAATATGTAAACTTTCCTTGCAATACTACTTTGATAAAAGGTCACACATTGTGATGTAGGAAAGAACCATTGGATTGAACCTTCTACAGGAACAAAAATTTAGGTTTTGGCCAATATTTTTGTTTGGCGCTTTTTTAATTTTTTGTCATTTTCCGGAAAACGGAAGAACGAAAAAAAAAGTCTTGAAGATTGGGGTTTCTGTGACGCCAATAATCAAAACTACACCAATGGTTTTTTTTTTGAAATTTTTTTTTTTTTGATAAATGATTTTGTTGAACTTTCTCCTCCAATTTCATCCTTGACGCTCCACCTTGAACCGATACATAGTTCTCCGCTTTTAAAATAGAGTCCATAATTGTGGGAGCCAACCGATTTCCGGTTTTGTTGGCATTGTAAAGCGAAAATATTCACAGAACAAAATAATCGGTTAAGTCATAGAACCGCTTAAATGAGTCAATATACGACTCGCGGATTGATTATGATCATACTGAACTTGGAACGAAAAGAATAGTTCAAGCTCTTCAAATCGCTCAAGATTTCGCTTAACAATTGCCTCCAACCAAAGCCTCTTTGCGTTCAAAAATTTTATAAATCAACGTATCTTATGTATGCACTGTAACAAATTTTAATAATTGATTTTCTAAAAAATCTTTAAATTCTGTATCTTTGCTGAAAATCTGTAATTCTGTATATACAGATTCTGTATCTGAAATTTGGCGAAAAATCTGTAAAATACAGATTATTCTGTTTATGTGGCAACCCTGCCTTACACCATATGATTCTAACCTTTTCTCGCATTGCAAAAATTACTGAGTGATAACAAACTGGTATCGCGAGAAGATTGTGAAAATAGATAACTAGAGTTCTTCGCCAATAAGAACCAAAATTTTGATATTATGGCATTATGGCATTAGAGGTGATACCTTCATAATGACTCCAAATTTCACAACAACATAGTATATATTTGACCCAAATCGGGCAATCCGAAAAATCTTAATAAAAGTTATGAATTTCACACAAAAATTATGAATTTCTTTTTCTCCAACTTAATTCGTAAAATATTCCAAAAGTTGGAGTGCAGCTTTTGAATTATTTTTCACGAATTTAGAGCATTTCAAAAATTGACTTAAAACTTCGACTTCAAACTCTGTTTCTCTAATTTATTTTGTCGAATTTATTTAGAACTGAGCTTCCCGCCCTTTGGAGGTTGTCTTGGAATAGTAATCACATTGATTCGCTTGCCTTATAGCTACCATTTCAGTGAATTCGGATGCTTAAAAATATCTGCCGGGTAACACGCATTTCTCACTGAAATGTATAAATGTATAAAACTTTCCAAAGCATTTCAATCTTGTCCTTCAATTCAAATCGCGAATGAGTTCCAAGGTGCGAAAGTATAGAAAAGCTGAACCTCGTAAACGGAACCCTTTTTTTATAGCGCAGTTCCTAGAATAAACATGAATACACGAGTATTCAGAGCATTAGTTTTGATGTAGTTAAGAATATTGATAACCAAATCAAGTATTTTCACTAATGGTTTCGACAATGTTTACAGACAAGAGTGCATCGTAGATCATACAATGAACACCTTTCAGGTAAAGGAGGAAATTAATAATTAGAATCCTCAGCCAATCTGCTTCCCATAGTATTTCCGTAGTCGATTACTCAAATAAAAAATTCATGAGAAAAAAAAATGTTTCAACCGTGTTATCATCTGATTTTGTAGTAAAATGTTCCATTGAATTATAAGGAATTCGTTTCTAACTTCTCAAATGTAATAGGTTGCGCTCAAAAGATGACATCCGAGAGTAACTCGTAAACACAAAAATTTAATGAGAATCTCTTTAATATATACAACGGAAAGGCAAAAATGTAATTTAGACCCTCGCGATCCCTGTGGGTCAGTTTCAATGTAGCTGTAATGTGGGTTGAAAACCGTCGGTAATATAGCGAAACTATATAAGAACAAGTTTTAGAAAATAAACTTATCTGAAAAAATATGTTTTTAAGATATATTGAAATTCAAGCATACATTTCTAATAACAAAAATTATTCATTTTTGAAGAATCCTCGAAACTACAGCTAGAATTTTGACTATATTCAGAATACATAGCAAGGTCTCATGAATTAAATTGTAAGTGCACTTCTAGCAAATTTTTCCTTTTAGTAACATAGATATTGCAGTATTAGTAGTCTTATTATCAATTAATTATTATAATGCGCTTGAAAATAAATTTCCCAAAACTTCCATTTTCAACATATTCCTAACAGATTTTTATCAAACGTTTTATCAATGAGTTACATGCAATTTTGCACCATACACGCTCTCCCAATTGCATGAGAAGTTTCATTCAATTGTATCTTGATTTTTTATAGAATTTCATAAATTTTTTGAATGATATTTAGTGAGATGATTGAAAAAATGATACTTATATTCATTTTTTTTTTGTTCAAATATGTTGAGTGTTGAGTTATGTTTGGAAAAAAATATCCATTATTTTCTCGGTAGTCAGCTTTAGTGAGCAACATCGCGCGTAATATTGATCATACAAGTTCAAATTTAGGCTCGTTGTAAAGGTGACATTTCACACTAAAAAAAAAATCTCTTGCTGTTTTTTGTTTGTTCCATACAGTTGTGAGTTACAGGGTGTTAGCAATGGAGGTCAGCAAAGAGAAAATTCGGTACATTTTACACTTTTTCTTTTATAAAGACGAAAATGCACGCCAGTCCGCTGAAATTGTGAATGGTGTTTATGGTGCCGATACAGCAACATTAAAATACGTGCAATTTAATAATTTTTTTTAAACTTTTTTAATTTTTTGACATAGAACTACGTCTTTCAGGAAGGGTGCCAAATCAGGAAACAGGTCACGTTTTTGTGAAATAAAGTTAACGTTAATATCTATTTTCACAGCGAACAAATTCTGATACTTTGCACACCAATTGAATCGGAACTTCTCTAAGATTCGTTTGATATACTATAAATCACAATCCACTTATGCCCAAACAGTTTAAATTAATGAAAACTGGAAGCATTCTTATTTTCCATACATTTGTTCTGCCGATTTGTGTGTATTCCCGAACACAGCTGTCAACTGATACATTCGTTTCTGCCCGTTTTCAACATATTTGGTTTAAATAAGTCATCCGCGATTTGAAGCCACACATTATTTGTAATTTTTCCTTTATAATTTATAATTTATATATTTCCTTTATAATTTTTCCTTATTTTTATGATATTTTGTACGGTTATAGATATATTCACCATAGTCCCGTCATTAAAGTTGATTCTACTTTGAATCAGACGAACAAATCACATATAAAATCTATTTATATTGACTGTGGATCTAAAAATTTTCCCTTGAGTAATTTTACACTCCAAAACGTATTCCTACATTAATTACTCTGGGATACATCTACATACACATTATCCTCAATAAGGCAATGTTGTTCTTCAACTTTATCTCGTTTCAATTTCATAAATTCGTCAGACAATCTGGCTTCATGAAATTTTCTAGCAGTGTTTTGGAAAGCCACGAAACAATTGAGGGTAAAGATAAAAAAAATAAATACAGCTTTGCGTCTGGAGAATTCAACTTAATGTAAGAAATATACACGTGCGAACTCTGGTTCTGTCATGTTTTGTTTTCTGTTTCTGTCATGTTTGACATGGAAACCAGTATATTTATTATGAATAATGTAAAGAGTACAAAAATCAGGAAAAATCAGGATCAGTTCAGAAAAATCAGCATTAATTGAGTGTTCGTCAGGATATCAGGGTGCGTGCTAAAAAGTCTGGGAAATCCTGAAAAATCAGGAAGGTTGGCATCTCTGGATATCACCATCTAGCTCAGTGATCGTATGAGCTACTGGTTACAATATTTCACGTTCCTCGGTAGCAGCCGCTAATTCTGATCCTGTCAGCATTTGTATGAACACAAACGGTAGAAGAATCAGACTGACTTTGCCAGCAAGCTTAATGAAGCGATAAGTTTATAAAATCTGTTAGTTGGTATTTGGTGAGAGTCAAATCGACGTACATTGAAACAAAAATTTACAACAAGATTATGCAACATCAAAAAAAACGAAAGAATAAATCGATTTTCGTGATTTTTTTTTTGAGTACAAGGAATCGATTCAAAAAATTGGAAATCGGAATCGTAAAAATAGATCTTTTTAATATCGATCCAAGATCACCCAATTCTAGTCTAAACGAACTGGTAATCCATTGATTATAATTTTTTAATCACTTTAAAAATGTATTCACCAGGTTCGTATTCGGCATTATTTCAACTGGTTAAGTTAATTATTCTTTACTAGTTTGGTTTCCACACATACATATATCCATTGTTTTATGCGGCGTGTTTCAATTTGTGCCAAATTCCATAAGGGTCTGCTTTTGCCAGAGCTTCGTTTACTCGTTTTGACTATTTTAGATGTCGCATTTATGTATTGAAAGCTCTGTTAGCAGTTTTTGTTAGTTTGTGTTTAATTGTCGGTGGTCAAACTAATCACTTCAGGAGACTAAAACAACGTTGGTTTCAGATAAAATTTGAAGTTTTTGCATTAATTTTTACTTTTGTGTGCACTTACTACGAGACCTAGTGTCTAGTTTTTTTTTCTAGTAGTGTCACATCTGTAGTAAAAAACTCAGTTAATCCTATTAAATCCGCTCGAATCTCAGATAGCAACTATATAAAAGTCAACAACCAACTTCGATAGTATTTTTCATGAATCTTAATGACCAATCAAGCTCCATGGCATACTCTTGACAGATTCAAATTCGGAAGTGAAATAACCGGAGGTCCTACTTTCAGAATTTAGAAAATAATGCATTTTGTGATTCGATGTTTCAGAGTTTATTTTCGTTCTCTATAAAATGTGTTGCCAGTGTATATTTTTGAACAAAACTGTATCAGTTCCCTTCATTTCCATTTCAGACAGTTTTTCTATGGAAAACAAAATTGTGGAGCAACAAGTCTTAAAATAAAGCTAGGACTCAAACACATGTGTCGTTTCTAAGAGTTACTCTTCAGCCATAACAATACTTCCATCCGTGGAAAATACTTACTTCCTCATACCGAAAAAGTGAACAAAGTTCCTGGGTTATTCCATTTCAGGACACAGAACACCCAAGTGCTACTTCAATTTGTGCAAAAACGTTGAGCGATCCAAAGGTCCAAAGATTCAAAACATTCACCCCAAACTCATTCGCCAGCGTTCCAAACAGGACGCCTATCAATCATCCCACGCTACATTGGCTGCCCACTTTAATAAACTTTTGGAAATTGAAAAATCACTCACTCACTGATCCGCCTGTACCTAGTTGTTTGTGTCCCGTTTTCGTTCGGCTGCCGCTGGAACAAGGGGGCCTGGATAAAGGATTGTCTTGATCAAAATAGCGTGTCACTTACATTAGGCCGACCGCTCGGAGTGACACCGCCACAATGGGCGAATCGATAAAAGTTCGGCTCTCAGCGGCAGAACGACAAATAACAGCATCAAAACAGGCAGAAACGCGCTATCAATTAAGATTAAACAAATTATGCTGAACCCGAGTGTACAGATCAAAGAGGACTAAATTGCTAGCAAGCGCCGGGCAGTCCATACAGTTTCGTACACAAATCTCAAACATAAACATCACCACGAAACACATGTGCTTATCGGGAAAGGCTGCCGCCCCACTTCGCAGAAAGGATGGTTCCCTTGTGTTGTCTCGGTTCTAGTGAAGTCGTCACTGCGCGCTGGAGCTTCTCATCCGGTTGTTTGCTGGCGGGGGTGCCCGAGTTGCCCAACGCTATGTGTGACATGCCCGTCAGTAATCTGGGTTCCCGCTGTCAGTGAAGGCATGAATCTATTTTTTTTTTTTTCATAAGAGGGATGTGACTGCTACACTCCAGTAAGTGGAAAAAGGACACACCGCTTGGATGTTTATGCTGGGAAGATAATCGAAAAAGGCAACATTATTCAACATCTGAACGGGAACGGATTTGATACGAGTCGAGCGGAAGCAAGTGTGTGTTTTTTTCTCTCTCGACACAGGGTTGAATTTTCATGATGCGGGGATGGACTGCATCTGAGTTGATATTTCGTTTCAATAGCAACGTTATAAATGTTCCCCTAGTCCCCCCTAGTGGGGGACATGTACTCAAAATCTCCCGGTAGCAACTACAACCCCCTGCAAAACACACATATCTTATGACAGGCAGGCCAGAACATCACCGCCATATATGTAGTCGAAATCAGAGCACCAGAGCATGAACAGACACACCCTACATTCGGATGTCACTTTGTGTTCTTTGTACGCGCATGTGTTCAAGTGTTGTTTCTTTGTACTCTTCGGCAAAAGATTGATAACCGCAATTATTTTCCTTTCTTCTCCTCAATCTCGTCTGCAACACCGAACGATACAAAAAAAAACCACCATCCCATCTGCTCCGTCCTGAAGACTGGCAGCGTCCGGGCCGGTCGAGACAACGATCCAGGACACCCTGCATTGACCGTGAGACAGTTTTGCGAATCAATCGTCGTCCGCAGAGACACCGTTCTTGCGATAATTTCTGGCCTCCAGCAAGAGGTCCCTTGCCTCTCGACACGAGAGTTCCTGCCGTCGGTGGAACCGAAGGTGGGTCCTTTGCATACGATGGGGTAAGACGCTATGGCAGCCACGAGAGTGTGTACTTTGATGAACGGGTTCGGAAGCAGCACAAAATCGATCCACTGCGGACAATGTTCGACAAGGCGAACGTAATCCTGCAGGAATGGGGAGGAAAACGTGATGGTTGTGGCAATAGAAGGGGGATGTGCGATAATGGAGTTTATGACAAGCGATTGCAGGAAAAAGTTGGTGTCGATGATGCTGGTAATAATTCCATCAAACAGGGTGAGATGATTGAAAGTGAAAAGCGACCGCCTCTATCAACCCCGCTGACGAGGACCGAGTCCTGGGACGATGGAGCGATTTTCGGTTGCGAGTGGAAACCAAAACCACGACCACCCACTCCTCCCCCGAGAAGATATTTCATGCCAAGGGAGCAGCAACAGGGTGACATTGGACGGGAAATTCCGTTCCATTGCCACGAAGGATCACTCATTCGGCACGGTAGTCGAGAAATTCCCATTTCTAGCACTGATGATGGGACTGACAATCGTCAACAAGCGAGACAACAGCCCCAATTTTCGTCGTCTGTCTCGGCCTCGGCTGACGATGGAGCGCTTCATCAAGATGGAATACAGTCAAAGCCACCACTCAAAGCCAGAGCTACTCCAACAAAACGCACCCTCAGTAAACCCTCGACTGCTGCCCACTCCAGCAATGTTAACCACAACAGCACTCATAATCCAGATGAATCACCGACTAGAAGAGATGAATTCAATATAAATTCAAATATGATATCGAATTTAAATATTGATAACGCCCCAACCCCACTGATCAGTGTGACTGATTGTCACCCGGAGGATTCTGTCACTATTCATTTTGACAAACATCACCACCATCATAGGCAACGGCAAACATCGATGTCCAAAACAACCGACCAATTATTAAATGAAATAATAGATGAAAATCATAATTACAATGGAAAACTAATTACAAACAACGGTGGCACCGATGCGGACACCGCAGCCTCCGCTCCCCCGCAAATCGCCAGCATAACTTACGGCCCCCTTTCAGCAGCGATTTCAAACGAGCGACATTCAAAATTAAATGTATCAAATCAGCCAAATCGTAATTGGATTAATTTAAATTCAAATGAAATTTATCCTCACGCCGTCAATTCCGATCGGGCGAAGGCACCGATGAGCGAAGACGCGAAGGCACCAGCTGCCACACATATGACAACAGCACGTGACTTCGGCGTCAACGCCACGTCGACCCACCCCTACCCACTGGGCGACACTAATGATGGCCATCAGACGGGCGTCGATGCCATCCAACACGATGACGACTACGAGGACGACGAGGACGAAGAGGACGATGGCAGCGCTCGCCATAATTACGATAATAAAAGTGTTAAAAGTAATTATTGCGAACCGAATCGGACCGAATCCGAATCGGAAATGTCATTAATGCTGGACAGGAGCGGCCGGAGCACACCTCGACGCTGGAAAAGTCTAAATTCGAGAAGTTGGTCGGCGGAGGATATACTTGCGTTTCCTCCCCCACCGCCGTATCAGTGCGAATGCGACGGGGAAGAGACTCTGTCGGGCAGGTGTTCCGAGGAGGAGTTTGCCACCGCTGGCGCTGGTGGTGGCGACAGTCGTGACGCACGGTGTGGAGGTGATTATTTGTGTTGGTTTATGTAGGACATATATTGGGGGAGAACCGCAGGAAGTGCCGGATGGCTGCAGAATTTTTCCGAGGGGAAGGGGGGGATTTATGATGCTTGATTTTTGCCTCCATGATTTATTGTATCAAAACAGATATAATTTAATCGTGTGAATGGCTATAGCGAAATACCATGTCGCCAAAAATAATCACGTGGACCAAATCGAGGAAAAAACTCACAATAGTCATTATGATATGTTTGGTACACTTTTCAAGTATTGTTTTCAATTTTATTTATTTACTCTAAACCAGAGGTTCTCAATTGTTTTTACTTTGCGACATCTTTTCATTACATTTATCGATAAATAACATTGAGGTGAATAAAAACTTATTTTCCGTCTAATTTAAAATCTCATGTTATAAAGTTTGACGCATTTAGAATTTGGCCACACAAAATGAGTCATTTCTCCAAAAGAATTTGAGGTTGTTGATTTTTTATGAGGCTTTAAAAGAATGATACGATAAAATAACCACCAGCTTTTTTGACGAGTTTTCAAACTTGACATTTGGCATCAACATTTTTTTCAAACCTCGATTTTCAGTGATTTTTCGGTTCCCAAAAAAACTAAAATTTTAACGTCTGCAGCACTAATAAATGAAGTTCGAATGAGCTAATATTTTGCATGGGGAATATTATCGTGCAAATCAACATTTCGCAGCAAGTTCCGAATGAAAAATCGAGATAACTATTGTTATTGGTACCCAAAACCATTCTTTTCGTTTCGTACTCCAAAAAGTCCCACAGTGCCGGTTTTTGGCAAAAAAAAATTTCGAGATGATACTAGATATCGACGTTTCAAGCAATTTTAAGACATTTTTTTTTCGAAAACCCCGATTTCCTAATCTCGTTATTATTGGTTGTTTTCGTTTTTTATTGTTTTCATAGTCTCGGAACCAAAGGCGCTATAGTTTTTTTATATTTTTTCTGGAAAGCTGAGAATTTTTCACATAACATATCTCAAAACCAGGGAGGCGTTTTTTTTCGTTTTTGAGTTACGATTTTTCAAAGTTACCAGAGCATCATTTCATCATTTTCCCCTTTTTTTCCCAAAAATGACTATCTTCAAAAATTTATTACTTTTGAACTACTGGACCGATTCAGATGATCGACATATCTAATTGAAGCCTACTAGCTAGCTTTTTTTGAAAAAATAACACATTTGTCAATTAATTAGATTATAATCACACACATCCAGTCTAGTCGCATAGAAATGTTGAACGAAAACTGAAAACATGTTAAATATGAAAAATCATAACTTAAAAACGAAAAATAACACCTCTCTGGTATTCGGATATATTATGTGAAAAAACCTCAGTTTTCAGGAAAAAATATAAAAAAATGCACCCTTCGGAGTGTAATATTTTTTCAAAGAAGACTAGCTCATTGGTTTTAATTTGATATGTCGATCATTTGAATCGGTCCAGTAGATCAAAGGTTATGATTTTTGGAGAGGAAAAATGGGAAAAAAGATTTTTTGGACCATCCGCTAATTTTGAAAAATCATAACTCAAAAGCGAAAAAAAACGCTTCTCTGGTTTCAAGATATGTTATGTGAAAAAAGTAATTTTTGGCAAAAATGCAAAAAAAACAATTTTTTTTGGACCGCCCTAAATGAAATGGTCACGCTAACAAAAAAATTAAAATATGGGTCTCATAATTTGCGATAAAGAACAAAACTACCACTTTCGACCAAAATCTGAGAGCCACTATATCGTTTTGGCATGGAATGGCTGTATACAGAGGTATCTTAAAGATACCTGACTTCAGGTACAATCTAGGCATAACGTAAACAAGTTAATGACTTTTGTATCCATAACTCCGGTTGAATCAACGAGGTGTATTTGTGATGTTGGGATTTCAATTCTACTTTGAAAACTGTTCGGGTTTTCATTGGGCAACACGAGTAATATGTTAAAAGTTTGTATTAAAATAAAAATAGATTTTTTAATATCGCTACGTTTTGTATTAACCCACATGTCTTCAAATGTTTTCCAACGTAAGTCTTAAACCATAATTTGTGGCTAAAATTGATCATTAACATACTAAAATTCTATATTTTACAAAGTTCGTCAAAAATAGTTTTACCATCTTGGCCTCAATATTTACCCGAATGTGTAGGAATAGTAAGTGCCATAAAATAGAGTTATGAGCGTTGAAAAATATTTTATTAAAAAAAAAGATTTATCATTCATACAACGTATATAAGCAACATATATACGATGTAAATCGGAAAATTATGATAAAATTCAAATATTAAAAATCAGTGGTAGACTTTTGCGTTGCACTTATAGACATTAGTGTATGCACAACGAATTTGCCTCTTTCTTTTCATTCCAGCATGGCAACATGAGGTCAACTATAAATTACAATAAGAATTAAACATTTCGTCGAAAAAGAATGATTTTTAACATATAAAAAGAGGAATTTGTTAAAAGAACAAAATTTTTTAATTTATAGACATTTTCTTTTCATTCGCGTTTAGAGCGAAATAACTATGAATATTTAATAAAATCTGGCACGTAAAAGCTCTTAAGACTGATTTGAGAAAAAAAAAAACTTTTCGCCACGACAATATTTCTTTATTACTCTTTGACTACCCGACAAAAGAATTGAATATCGATTTTTAAAATAACTTAATTGGAATTCATCAAACCGTGAACAAATAGCTCGCTTCCGAAACACTCTTTCAATCATTTCAAGGTTCATATTTATGACCTTCCTTAATTTGTATGTAAATCACATTTTCGCTTTGTTTAATGTTGTAGTTGTAGAACACTTTTCTCGACTTTCCATTGCACTTCCATATCTCTATTGTTGTTGCAACGTTACTCTTCCTAAACTATAAAATGTGTTATTAGTGAATAAACAATACAAGTGTCAAGGTTACTGTATTGCAAGATATTTTACTGTTTCATTTGTCGAATATTGAGGTGTGAGAAAAATAGTTACTCCAATCTCTCATAAATGATAGATTCAGTAGTGGACTGTGCGGATCACCAAGAACAACTGAATCTGAATATCACCTCATTCAAATTGATAAGAAATATAGTGGGCAGGGCTGCCACATATACTGAATACTCTGTATTTTACAGCTTTTTCGCCAAAATTTCGATACAGAATCAGTATATACAGAATTACAGATTTCCAGCAAAGATACCGAATTTACAGATTTTTTTTTTTTTGATTCAATTTTAAATAGTGATATCTATGCATGCACTTTGTGATATCTATTATAAAAATGTAGAACGCAACGTAAAGAGATGACATTCGTTGGAAGCAGTTGTTAAGCGAAATCTTGAGCGATTTAAAGAGCTTAAACTATTATTTTCGTTCCAAGTTAAGTATGACCATAATCAGTCCGCCAATCGTATGTTGACTCATTTGAACGATCCTATGACTAAACCGATTATTCTGTTCCTACACTTTGTTCTACCGCTCATCAATAACGTCAATTGCACTATTCAATGTTATAGCTGATCATGTTGGATCATTTATGTTTCGAGAGCTACGTGCAACGCTGATTCGCTGATGCTGGCTACCTTGATGTGAAAGATTTTGACGACTTTCTGAAAAAGCCCAAGTTGTTTACATTGGTATCGATGCAGAAGAAGCTGAAAAAGTAAGCTGACCTTCAAATCGATTTGACTTCTATACTGAACTCGTGAAACAGACTTCAAAGCAATTTGATTTCAGCGATTCGGTTATCAAAATTTGATAAACCCACGAAATTTCGTCAAGCTACCAAACCTTAATGATTTGTTGTCAATTTCGTCAATTCATTGGAGCAGGTAATAGACAAGGCTCGGATAACAGATTCAGGCTACTCAAGACGAATCATATGGGGTAAAATGGGGTTATTGAAATATAACTCGGTCCCAGCTGTTGGATGTCAAAAGGCGTGGTGAAAACTATTTGTATCCATCGCTAAGGTTGTTTGTAAGACACTTTTCAATAACATTCATCGGCGTGTGTTGAGCGAATATTTTCGCTTTACAATGCCAATAAAACGAAGTCCAGAAATCGATTGGCTCTCGCAATTATAGATTCTATTTGAAAGCGAAGAACTATGTATCGACTCAAGGAGGAGCTTCAAGGACGAAATTGACGAAAAATTTTAAGGCAATGTTCAACAAAACCTTGTATAAACATCATACAATTCGTAAGATTATGAGAAAACCTTTTTATGATTTATTTCGTTGTATTGATACGACTTTAGCAACCCATAAAAAGAAAAATAAATTCAAAATGAAAATAAACCTTTATTTTTTTCCCTTAGTTTTTCGATACAGATTTTTCATACAGATTTTTTTTTGTTGAAAATACAGATATACAGATTTTTCAGAAAATTTTACAGACATAAATGTGGCAACCCTGATAGTGGGTCAAAAAAATTGTGTGCTCCCGTGACATCATTCTGGTCAAATGTTTTTTCGTCAAGAAAAATCCTGCGATTTACACTGTGGTCAAACGTGTTCCAAACCATGGAATAAGAGCATTCACTTAGAATTACATTCAAAGTGTGTTATTTGGCATGGAAAATATTAACTAAATACTGATGAAAAAAGACACTAGCAATACTTGGAACGGTGAAGTTTTTCTAGGAACAAAGAAGAAAAATAAAAAGAAGTGTCAGAGAATATGATTGAAATTCAGGTGCCACTGACAGATTATGATTCTATAATTTCTTTCCCTATAATTTTTTTTTCTTCCCCTATATAGTTGACTGTAATAAAGGATTCAATTCGGTCGAAGTGCTCAACACTGTTTTACCCAAATTACGTGGAATTTCTCCCGTGCGAGGAATCTTAACATACAAGAATGTTAAACATTTGCAGTTGCATTATATTTTGATATGTGTATTGTACTAATCGGAATAAATGTCTTTCAAAAGAACAATAATACAGATTATTTTAGGTTCCCTTATCTCTAATTGATAGAAAAACCATGTTCGTTCGAAATAAGGTTCATCAAGCATTTATAGGAGATCTGAGAAAATATAAATTGATACATGATTGAATGAAGTATAAGCTCTAAGCACGGGTTAGAGTGCCAATGGATATATGGGAAAAACGCGACCCTCGAATTTTCAAAGCGAACTTGATTAAAAATGTTGATTCCCACGAAAAACTACCCTATGCAAAAAATCAGCTCAAACGGACTTCATTTACTAGTGTCGCACAGCGGTCAAAGTTTGAGTTTTTTGAGTACCGAAAAATCACCCAAGGAGAGAGTAAAGTAAATCGGGATTTTCAAAAAACAAAATTGATGCCAAATGTCTTCAAATTGCACGAAACGTCGAGATCATCTGTCATCTCGAAAAATATTTTTGTCAAAAATTGACTTTTCGGCACTTGGTCGTTTTTGTCTGAAAAGTTTTCTCCCTTGGGTGTTTTTTCGGGTTTCAAAAAACTCAAACTTTGACTGCTGTGCGACACTAGTAAATGAAGTCCGATTGAGCTGATTTTTTGCATGGGATAGTTTTTCGTGGGAATCAACATTTTTAATCAAGTTCCCTTGAAAAATTCAAGATGGTTATTATCATTGGCGCTCTAGTACGGCTTCTTGATGTGGTGGCTAAGCGTAGACATCCAACCGCATAAGGTAAACAGTACCAGAAAAATGCAATCTATCAAAATGCTTCATTAATGTCTCTTTATTCTCAGATGTTGTGAGAACAAATCGAAAAGTACACAAAAAACCCGAGTTCTCCCGCCACACATTGCTACACCTGCGATAAGGCAAACTCTTCCATTTATTCGTTGGCGCCCGAGTGAATCGAAATCCACACACGCAGACGAGTAATCTACCGGAAAAATAACAGGAATTAAGAACAAAAGGGAGCCCAAATGTGGTGAAGGAGAGGGAGGGTGCTTGGGAGCCGCACAAAAATAGTGTTCATTATTTTAATTACAACCACCACTCTCCGCATTATTGAGTTGAAGTGCATTCAAATGCATTTTCCCTCGCTTTTCCCGGATTTTCCCGCAGTCCCTATTGCAGCGACGGACAGCATATGTATAGTTTTGCGTGGCGGGGCATTCGAGAGCTACCTTTTATTCCAGCTCTCGCGCTGTTGTTTTCAACTTTTGCAGTGTGAAAATCCGTATTTTTTTTTGTTTCACGCTTGATGGTGATTTATTTTCGCTGTTTCTCATTCGCGAGCAATCCTCTCGTACGGCACTTTGTTTAATTTAATGATATTCTTAGTTAATGGAATTTGGTATGGTGTGCAGCGTTTTGATTGAAACATACTCAATCAGCTCACCAGAATGAATGAAAGGGGTGGCGGTTTAATACACCGAAAATTGAAAAACTTAATCATTTGGTAGAAAACTTCTGCATCCATCTCACTCCGAAGGCTCTCCACGAAATGCGGCGACTGTTTCGAGTGCAGTCCTTCGCTTGTCAAAAGTCCATCCAAGCTATCAGCATTTCAATTAAACTGAAATTGCCCCATTACAGCGCAAATCTGCGATAACCGCACGGACCAATCCAGCTTCCCCCCATCGCAACCGACCGACTCGTCGACTGACAAACCGACAATGTTCCAAAGCTGTCGACGACAAGCGTCAGGCGCCACAGAGGATGATGTTTATGCTAGTTTCGGTCGCTATCAGGATAACGGTGGCCTCAGTAGGGACCGTCAGTTCACTGATGATGATTTTCAAACAAATTTAACGGATGATAAATTTTTGAACGAGGGCGTAAATACAACATGTAATTTGAGTGGAGGGCAGAAAAAATACCTCACGCAGAGTTATGGACCCGGAACGACCACCGATGGATGCCATCCAGAGACTAGTGCGGTCGGTTCCCATCACGGAGTGGGAATTTCCAATTCACCGAACGAATCAATCGACGCATTTCTGGCACACGAGCGTCAATTCTCTAATTATCATCCTGTTGGGGCTGCAGAGACCCGCTGCATCAGCTTCACCGATGGTGAATATATTTTCGGCCCGTACGATAAGCACACGGAGGAATTCCAACGATTTGGACTTCCTAGTAGCGTAGAATTCCACCGGGACCGGCATTGTTGTTATAAACGCAAAAAACTTTCGCCGCTGGAGTCAGACGGTGACATCGCATTGTCGCCCATGGGTGAATGCTCAGGAAGCTCCAAGCGAAGCTCGCAAACCAGCACTGAAACCCTGAAGGAAGCGGATGATCCAGCATCACAACCGCCGAGCACAAGTCAGCCGGGAAATGGTGACAACAAACCAAAAACCGGTAGGTTGCCTCTCGAATTTTCCTCTCATTGTGTACCTAAAAAAAGGACAAACTTCAAACTCAATCCACGAAAAACGTGTTGTAAAACAATAAAATCAATACAATCCGTCACCGGTGGTTTGTTCAATATTTTAGGATAATCATCCACCCTACCGACAACCAGGCCATCTATTTGTCTACACGTTTCCGTCATCACTGGGTGAAGCCTTTTTTCCACGACGATAAAACCACAACCCAACTCGTTGTGACTGACATCCCCACCCCTACAACAACCCAAGCACTCAAACTCATACTAACTAATCGAATCTAATTCAGTTCCAGCCGGAAACGGGTCGCCAGAACCCGCATCTCCATACCGCCGATGGGTCCACTTCGACAACGGAAATATCTCTCCGACCACTGGCGGCGGAAGACCGTCAACCGTCCGGGTTCCTACACCCTTCCCAAGTCCCATCTCGGATTGCGAGATTTTGGACAAATTTGCTGGTGGTGCAATGGAAATCGACCCGAGCAACCGGAGTGATCCGAGAGCGCCCGATTTGGTGGAAAACGTCCCCCTGATTGATGCCGTGCTCGATGATTTGCTGACGTTCTCCAAGAATCTTGTCTTGCGGCAGTCCTCGGCCAGTTCGGCTCTAGCCGCCGAACGTGAGGAGGCAAAAATTGTCGAGATAAATGATGATGATTTAATTAATTTATTAGCTGATGATGACAATAGTGAAACCAGAGTGGTTGATGGTCCCACCGAAGAGCCCAATGAGGGCGGAGAAAATGCAGCTTCAGGAAAAAGTTTGCCTTCTAAGCAGGACAGGAACGCGGCCGAAGGACAAGAAAATAGTGGCGATGAGAGTTTTAGAGAGGCAGAATGTGACCGGAATGCCAATGAGCAGAACGAAAATCCGAATTATCCGATTGGCGATTCCGAGGACGTGTTGGACAATTATTTGAGTACGAGGCGCAATCAGGAGGACATTTTCGCCAACGTGGCGATTTTCAACTGGAATCCGATGGACGTCTATCACCAGCATGGTCTGTTTATGATCGATCCGCGCTTTGCGCTTGCCGACCTACATGCCATAGTTCCGACCGCAAATGTTGCCACCTCCCATCACCGGGGGGGAAACGAGGGGCAGTATCAAGGCAGCAGCCATAACGAACCAACTAGCAGGACATCCAATGGCAACCAGAAGAGTAATGTCGCACATTTAAATTCGCTAAAGCGTGAGCAGGCTTCCAATGATGAGCATCCAAGCCGAGCAGAAGAAGAAGATGATGCCGATGACACTGCCGCTACTATTGGCATAGTGAAAATAACTGATGGTGCAGATACGTCATCGGAGGACGTGAATTCATTTGCAACTCAACGACGAACGCAAGACGACACTGTCTCCTCCTCCGCCCTGCTGGAGAGCCATAAAATCCCAAATGACAGAACTAGTCCGGCGGTGGACCATTTTTACGACTCCGCTCACGTCGAATATCCGGTGGTTCGTCCAGACTTGTACTTCGGCACGGCCACCAGCCAGCGTGCCAGTGAATGCCATCAATCGCCGCTGGAATCTGATTATGATAATGATCCACCCAAGAGCAGCAGCAGCGTCAACGGCGACGAAGACTCGGCGAGGCCACCCACGACCGCGGATGAACAAGAAGAAGGTACGCGATGTGGTTTCATGTTCGTGAAGTGATTGTCTATTCGTGTTCGTGGCACTAAATGTGCCTGGAGTTCGGCCGGGAAAGTGTGGGAGGAAGCTGGGTAACCGAAGACCAACGGGCGGAAAATAACTGTCAATGTAACTAACTTGTGTCGTGTATTTAATCGGAGTGCAAATTTCCATCCAATTGGTGAACACATCAACCTGCGGAGGTGCGGTTGATCCGCGCTCCTGGAGATGAGCGTTTAGTCAATTCCGAAATATCTGGTAGATAATATAAAGTTGGCAAGATTTAGTATTTTTATATATTATTTATTTTTTTATTTTATTTATTTTATTTTATTAATCATTACAGTGTAAGGTGGAACCTTTTAATTTACTGCAAGCAGTTACTAATTCGAATTCAATAGTACATATCCTTAATCACATCAATTATCTATTTTTCTAATTTATCTATTTACTAATTTGATTATTTTTTTTATAGTTGCTGATTTTCCCCATTAAGCCAAGCCATCTCGCCGAAATCCACTGATTGAATGATTGTTTTTTACGAAATTAGGAAGGAGATTCCAATAAGTTATGCCCCTGACAAACAGAGTGTTGCCATAATGCGACGTGTTGAACTGAGGGATTATAAAATTTCTCATTCTAGAACTTCGGAAACTTTTTGTTCTAGATATCAAGGAGATGAATAGTTAAGTATCTTAAAAATTATTAAGCATGCACGCAACTTCAAAAATTCATTGAATGGACATCCCAGTAATTGCTTTTAAAGGTGGCTGAATCTGGAATATCTATTAAGATTGAAAACGTACCTGACACAACAATTTAAAGCAATTCGCAATCTATCTAAAGCTTTGACTGAAGCATTCAGTATAAACTCTGCGCTATATAAGAAATGAGGTAATACTAGCGATTTGAAAAGATTTATTTTAACTTCAGTTCTCATCATGTTATTTGATAACATTTATAAGTCTACAGTTTATATGTTATATCATGATATGTCAATTATTTAGATAAACCAAAACCAAAATTTTGGAATTTTCCCAAATAAATATTAGAATAGTTGTTTTACAAAAAAATGCTTTTATTTTCAATGTCAAACTCTTCCTGTAATTACTATACAATTACCTACAATAACATGCCATATTCGTCATGATTGAAATTATTCGGAGAACATCGTGTAAACAACGACCTATATTTATTTCTACTTAAGTTCAATTTCTCGCAGAATGCTTAAACCGGTGCCTAGCCTCTTGCTAATTCAATTGAAGTTTTGTGCATATGACGGAAGATATCTGGAATGTCAATTTTCCTGACAAACCATCTAACTTCAAATTGTTTTTTTTTTCTCGAAAACGAAAGCGTTACGCCGGAGAACAAGATTTCGAGCGTTAATAGCTCCTAAACAACTGAACGAAATGGTATACTTCATTCGAAAGATAAGATGTCTACGCGTTATATGTTTGTTACCTTTTGATCCAAAAACTTGTTTCAATAGCACTAAAATTGCTTTCAAAACAGGCTATTGAAATCACACCAATTATACAGACTTTACCGATTTTTTTAAAATAACGATCCAGTATTAGTTATGGCTAGATGTCATTAATATTTTTGGACCAATCGATTTGGGTACTGCTTTACAATTCATTGCAATATAATTATAGAATTTCCAGTAGTTAATGTGTCAAAATATCGTTGAAAACAGAGTTTCTGTTGCCCTATATATTTGGGTAGACCTCCTGGAACGTCTTCCCTAACACGGACTAAAAAATCAGTCTAGTCCGTACTCGAAATATGCATTGCATTCATAGTTATCTTCCGCACAGCCTAAAGTGAACAAATGGGATTAACTCTATCTGGGAAATATTGTATTTCAAATCGTTGAAAAAAGTGAATGATTTGTTTATTTTTTTAAATTTGATTGATATTTTCAAATGAAAACGTAAACAATATTCATTTCCTGACTATTTTTTTAAGTCGCTATGGAGATGGATTCTAAAATCTAAAAAAGATCGAGAAAATCTAAATTACCAAGATGTTTAACTAAAACCTAGAAAAATGTTTTTGAGAATTTAATTATTTTAATTTAAACTTAAAACTTAAACTTAAAAGAATAAAAATGATTTTTTGTTTGGCTTTTTTTTTGTAACCAAATCAATAACGAATCCATCCAGATTCAGGTAAATAAGATTTCAGAATCAGTTTAAATTAATTTGGTTCACAGAATGTCCTAAAAAGTATTTTTGAAACAGAGATATCAGCCTTTCAAAATTGATATTCAGTGATATTGGTAACTAAAGACAGAACGGTAGTAAGAGATAATAAATAGATTTTCTTGTAGTATTGTATTTCAAATTTTCTAGTATTGCAGTAAGTTTTTATGTCAGCAAGTTATTTTTTAGTTTAATGTATCCCCAAAACTTCTGCTAATTTCTTAGTGATACAGTCCCCCTATTTGCATTTTCGATCAGTCAAAGTTTCAAGTAAATGAGCACTTAATTGAAAATTGTTCGGGAGTACAAGATATCAGCATTGTGAAATGAAAGGTTCATATCTGACATTTTATGCGTTTGCGGGTATGCGGATATTAAGGATTAAAGACATTCCACACATATACAAATACTCATCGCAATCTACATACCTATAAAGGAATAAACACAAAAGGAATATCCCGTTTATTCCATGGGTACTGTTGTGTGGAGTCGACTCCTAGCACAATTTCAATTGAAGTGGTCCTATAATTAACTTAAAACTTCAAACGATCAAGAACAAATGACGAAATTTATCAAAGGTTTTACGGAACCTCTGCAATGTTAGCGAATTACTACAGACTTCTTAAAAAACTACAACAAAAGTATTTTGGCACCTTTTTAAAAACGGATGTAAGGAATACCAGGGTTAATGAAGATTGGTGTAATTAAGATAATTAAGTTTCCAAAACTGCTAAACGATTTTCCGTGCGATCATTATTTGTAGAAAATATTGTAAACCAAAAACGAATGGGTGAATTATCAATTCATCGAATATATATTTGTGATAATAGATCTGAAATATTATAGGACCCAAATGAAATCTGAATATTTGGACTTAGTGATTTAAATATTGAAGGATTGCCTTAACGTTTATTCCTTAATCTACAGATTCTTTAAAACATGAATTTCTTCCTTGATGTTTTTGCCCATTACACATATACATATCAAACAGAAAATACTGAAACAGCAACAAAGCAACAGAATTTCGTAATGTTTGTGAGAACCATTCCCAATCTAAATTAATTAGACCCGTATTTGTTTTTTTCATCATTATACTATCAAAAAAAAATCATGATTTTTCAGAAACTCTAATTTCAATTGATTTTTGTCATTTACCCCGCAATGTAAAATCATTGAATGTAGTTTCGGGGGGAAATACATTTCAAAAATACTCCACGTTGCAAGAAAAAATACGTAAAAAAAGTTTTGCTGGTTTTTTCAGTCCAATGGTCTGCAACGACAACTCGTTTTAATATTTTTAAATGAAAGATAATGTAATTTCACATTACATATCGAAAAATGAGCTCGAAGCAGGTTTGCCATAATAAATCTGTGTATTTGGATTGAAAAAATCTTGGTATCCTAGTTTTTTTTCTCTGAAGCATAATTTTAGCTTCAGTATCATTGATTGGAACAGTCATTATTGATTACACGATGCTAATGGTACCCACGTTAAGCCGCAGAAAAATGTAATGGTTATATTGAATTAAAAGGTAGCATAATAATAAAACAATTCAAAAACTGGAGGACTAAACCAATTTTCTAGTCCGTATTAGGGAAACACCTTGAACTCTACACGGATATATGAAGAATTAGAAGCTCTACTCTCAACGCTATTTTGACATATTAGCTAGAATTAATTTTATAGTTGCATTGCAATAGATTGTTAGAGAATGTCCAAATAGATCATGGATAATCATAAATCATGAAATGTCTGAGCATAAAAAATACAAAATTGAATATTTTTTCATATGTACTCCCCATATATTCTCGAAAACGTAATCCTGCGTCAAAACAATATACAAAAAAAACTTTGGAAGCAAATGAAATTCCACGACAATCACTCCGATTCTGCATTTCGCTGGATTTGCATTTCGTTCGAAACCGTTATTTCGTTCGAGTTATAGTTTCGCATTCCCTATTTCGAGTGTTTTGTCCATTGATTGTTCGAGGTGAAACATATCGAATGAAATGCAAAAACAACTCGAACGGAACACAGAATGGAATATTGTATTTTACATTATCTAAGCTATAGTAACAGTTCGGCTGAAAAGTTTATAAGGTAACAAGGTAAATTATTTTTTTTTGCTAAATTCAATTTTATTATTCAACATAATTGCCTTCGAGGGCGATACAGCGATTATAGCGATTTTGCAACTCTTCGATACAATTTTTATAGTACTCTTTTGGTTTTTCCTCAAAATAGGCCTCAGTTTCGGTAATCACTTCATCATCGGTCTTTAAATTCTTGCCAGCGAGCATTCTCTTCAGGTCTGCGAACAGAAAATAGTCGCTGGGGGCCAGATCTGGAAAATACAGTGGATGCGGAAGCAGTTCGAAGCCCTATTCATGCAATTTTGCCATCGTTTTCATTGATTTGTTATTTTTTCCATTTTTTCACAATAATCAAACCTGGTTCACTCTCAATGCTGTAACTCACGAACTGTCAAATTTTGACACGTATCCATTGAAAGATGGTGCTTTGTGATAGTCAAGTAGATTTTTGCAAGAGGCGCCATCTAGACGTCAACCTTATGAACTTTTCAGCCGAACTGTTAGGAGCGCGTTATTCCACCTGAGAATCCATTGTCATTTTCGATTCACACCAACGGAACACGGAACCTAATTTTGCATACGCAAAATCTAATTGAACATATACTTACTTTTATTAGAACTTTCCCTCAAACTTCGAAAAAAAAATTCTACGGGCAGAGAAGAATACAATAAAATAAAGCCAACCCAAATCATTCCATACTCGGGTTTTGCGCTTATCAACACATTTGGTGTTCTATTTTCATTTATATAGATAACACTAACCATAAACGCATGAGAAAGTAGGACATATATGAATGTCGAAAACAGGTGATTTTCATTTAAACAGATTCTATATGAATAAAATGGGGGAGATGGGAAAAATATTATTGACATTAAGCCGTAACTATCATTAGAACGTTATTTTTAGAAAATCTGTATATTATTTATGAAGTCCAAGAAATCTGTAATCTTTATCTACATATTCTTGGTCTCAAAAAAAAACGAAAAAATCAATCGAAATACTGATTATTATGTAGATATGGTTACCCTGGCTCGAAGTTTAGTTTCGGAATTAATCTTTTAAGAAAATTGAATGTCTTTGCATGGAAACAATGAAAACGCGTGGTACACTTTTACAAAATTACAATTCTATAAATATATAATTCTATATATTATTTAAATATGTAATTATATAAAAATAAAATGTCGAACGGAGGAAATATGTGTGAAAATGTAATAAAAAATAAAAGCTTGAATAACAAACATGCGTCATTGTTTTCAGCATTCCAGACTTGCTTTATTATTTGATATGTATTTTTTTTTATAAATTCGTTTATTTTTACAGGCTCAGTTACATAAGTTTAAAGGAGCCGAAATCTTAAATATATTTTTAAAACTATATATATGAACAATTTTCTTAAATCTATGGTTAGTAATGTGGGAAACCGATTACTCGCGGTGGACTCGAGATTAGAAGGGTGACATATTTTTCTCAGGAAAAGGATGGGGTATAAGGAAATTATTACAATGTTGATAATCACACACACTCAATTCTTAAATCTATTCGTACATCTATTGTGAATTTACATTTCATTCTCCTGTTTATAGCAAGCGGACCAATTACTCACAAAGGAAGAAATGGAGGGTATAAGGATAATCACACACGAACATCGATAGATTTGAGGAAAACATATATTTGGGACATGTAATCAAGGTCTAACGACCAAACAACGTGTTCGATGTCGTGGTAACCTCGGCCACAAACGCAGATAACGAAAGACAAACGCTGCCGGCCAGATTGAAACGAAAGAGAAGCGCATCTAACGAACAGTGATTGGACATGAGTCGGGAGAAGGTGCGAATAAAGTCCCGACTCAAGTCCAGACTTTTGAACCATGGTTTGAGGCTAACCTTAGGGATATTCGAGTGAAGCCACCGGCCCAATTCACCTTCGTTCCATTTGCGTTGCCAGTTAGCGATGGTATTTTTACGGACTAAAGAGTAAAATTCATTGAAGGCGATTTGACGCTGATAAATATCGCCTTCAATCGCACCTACCTTTGCTAATGAGTCAGCCCTCTCATTACCCGGAATTGAGCAATGAGAAGGGACCCACACAAAGGTAATGACATAACAGCGTCTGGATAAAGCACTCAAAATTTCTCGTATTCTCTCAAGGAAGTACGGCGAGTGCTTTTCCGGCCTTACTGAACGGATAGCTTCGACGGAACTAAGACTATCCGTTACAATGTAATAGTGTTCAACAGGTCGTGAGGCGACGCTGTCCAGCGCCCAGTGTATCGCTGCCAATTCAGCAATATACACTGAGCAAGGAAACTGAAGACTATGGGAGGTGCTGAAAATTTTGTTGAACACTCCAAATCCTGTGAACTCGTTTATATTGGACCCATCAGTAAAGTACATATTATCACAATAGATACCCCAATACTTTGCATCGAAGATCGTTGGAGAAATCCTCGATCGTTGATAATCTGAATATTCATGGATATCTTGCTTCATGGACAGATCAAAATGTACAGAGGAATTGATGTAGTCAGGAAAACAAACACGGTTGGGAATATACTAAGAAGGATCAACCTGCATGGAGATGAATTCATGATATGGGCTCATGAATCCAGAGTGAGAATTTAGCTCGATCAGCTGCTCAAAATTTCCGATCACCAATGGGTTCATAACCTTACACCGGATGAGGAACCGAAGAGATAATAAATTGAAGCGATCTTTTATGCGGAGTACGCCTGCCAAAACCTCGAGGCGCATGGTATGCGTTGAGGGCATACATCCCAACGCAATACGGAGACAAAGATACTGAATTCGCTCGAGTTTAACTAAGTGTGTTTTGGCAGCTGATTGAAAACAGAAACTGCCATACTCCATCACTGAGAGAATAGTTGTTCGATATAACATTATAAGATCTTCGGGATGGGCTCCCCACCAGGTGCCGGTAATTGTACGGAGAAAATTTATTCTTTGTTGACATTTTTTACTCAGATACCTAATATGGGCCCCCCAAGTACATTTGGAGTCGAACCAGACCCCAAGATACTTGAATGACATAGCATGAGTGATCGGTTTACCCAAAAGTTGAAGCTTTGGTTTTGCTGGTCTATGCTTCCTAGAAAAAACCACCATCTCTGTTTTCTCCGTGGAGAATTCGATCCCTAGCCCAATGGCCCAGGTTGAAAAATTGTTCAAAGTATCTTGTAAGGGTCCTTGCAGGTCGGATTCGTTTGATCCTACGACAGACACCACTCCATCATCTGCAAGTTGTCTTAGGCTGCAATTTTGTGTAAGGCAATTGTCGATGTCGCTTACATAGAAGTTGTACAAAAGGGGGCTTAAACATGAGCCCTGGGGGAGGCCCATGTAAGAGAACCGACTTACTGCCGAATCTCCGTGAGAAAAGTTCAAATGTTTCTCACAAAGCAAGTTATATAACATATTATTCAACCCGACCCCGAGCAGACCCCGAGAGTGTAATTTGTCTGACAAAACCTCTATTGAAACAGAATCAAAGGCCCCCTTTATGTCCAAGAATACTGAAGCCATTTGTTTTTTTTCGGCGTAAGCCATTTGAATTTCTGAAGAAAGCAACGCAAGACAATCATTCGTCCCCTTGCCCCTGCGGAACCCATATTGTGTATCTGAGAGTAGGCCATTCGTTTCAACCCATCGATCAAGGCGAAACAAGATCATTTTCTCCAACAATTTCCGTATACAAGACAGCATTGCTATTCTTCTTCTTCTTCAATGGCACTAACGTTCCTAGAGGAACTTCGCCGTCTCAGCGTAGTATTACTTGCGTCATTTTTTATTAGTACTTAGTTGAGATTTCTATGCCAAATAACACGCCTTGAATGCATTCTGAATGGCAAGCTCAAGAACACGCGTGATCACAGTGCAAGTCGGAGGAAATTTCTTTGACGAAAAATTCCCCCGACCAGAACGGGAATCGAACCCTAACACCCTGCATGTTAGTTATGACGCTAACCACTCGGCCACGGGAGCACACACAGCATTGCTATTGGGCGGTACGAATTGAAGTACGAATTGAAGTCGGACGCGGGTTTTCCGGGTTTTTGAATAGCTATAACTCGTACTTGTCTCCAATCATCTGGAACAATATCATGCTCCAGAAACCGATTGAATAAATTCAACAAGCGATGTTTCGCCACATCAGGGAGGTTTTTCAGCAAGTTGAACTTAATTCTATCTGATCCCGGAGCAGAATTGTTACATGAAAGGAGAGCAAGAGAGAATTCTACCATCGAAAACTCGGAATCAAGATCGCACCTATCTTGTGGTATATCTCGAACAATTTTTTGCAAAGTTGCGGAATCAGGACAAACCTTCCGTGCAAAATTAAAAATCCATCGATGTGAATATTCTTCGCTTTCATTCGTTGAAGAGCGATTTCTCATGTTTCGAGCCACTTTCCATAATTTTTTCATTGACGTTTCTCGTGACAAACCTCCCACGAAATTTCGCCAATAAGCACGTTTTTTCCCTTTGATCAAGTTTTTAAATTGATTTTCAAGGTCCAAATACGATTGAAAATTTTCAATGGTTCCACGTTTCCGAAAAGCTTTGAATGCGTTCGATTTATCCTGATAAAGCTTGGAACATTGGCTATCCCACCATGGATTGGGAGGCCTTCGACGAATAGTGGAGCCTGGGATGGGTTTCGTTTGAGCGCGAACCGCGCTGTCATAGATCAAACGAGAAAGGAAGTTATACTCCTCCAATGGAGGTAAACCATCTCTGGAATTGATGGCTAGAGCAATCGCGTCCGCCTCCGATTTGACAACTTTTGGGTTCTTTCGGAGGGCCTGCTTCATAATCGCCCAATATTTCTCTATTGGGCGAAGCTCCGGCGCGTTGGGCGGGTTCATGCCCCGTTGGCTTCGTACCACTCCAACACGTCCTTTGAATAGTGGCACGAAGCGAGATCCGGCCAGAAGATGGTCGGGCCCTCGTGCTGCTTCAATAGTGGTAGTAAGCGCTTCTGTAGGCACTCCTTAAGGTAAACCTGCCCGTTTACCGTGCCGGTCATCACGAAGGGGGCGCTCCGCTTTCCGCAAGAGCAGATCGCTTGCCACACCATGTACTTTTTGGCAAACTTGGATAGTTTCTGCTTGCGAATCTCCTCCGGAACGCTGTATTTGTCCTCTGCGGAGAAGAACAACAGGCCCGGCAGCTGACGAAAGTCCGCTTTGACGTAGGTTTCGTCGTCCATTAACAGGCAACGCAGTTTCGTCAGCATTTCGGTGTACAGCTTCCGGGCTCGCGTCTTCCCCACCATGTTTTGCCTTTCGTCGCGGTTAGGAGCCTTCTGAACCTTGTATGTACGCAGGCCCTCCCGCTGCTTGGTCCGCTGGACGAATGAACTTGACAAATTCAGCTTATTGGCGACATCCCGGACCGAACTTCTCGGATCACGTCTAAACTGCTTAACTACGCGCTTGTGATCTTTTTCACTGACGAAGCATCCATTTTTGCCGTTCTTCACCTTCCGGTCGATGGTTAGGTTCTCGAAGTATCGTTCTAGTACTCTGCTGACCGTCGATTGGATGATTCCCAGCATCTTACCGATGTCCCGATGTGACAACTCCGGATTCTCGAAATGAGTGCGCAGGATTAATTCACGACGCTCTTTTTCGTTCGACGACATTTTTCCAAATCTACGAAAAATTGACAGTGAAGCATGGCCAACGTGATCTATACACTCTTATCTGATTATAAGCGAAAGCTGAAGATATAATTCCGCTAAATTTCTACAGCTTTTTTTCCGTGATGCAATTTGATGTGACACACCCTTTATTAGAGGTTGAACGTAGCCTCACAGAAAAAAAAACCGAGGGTGGGTTTGATGAGCTCGATGGATACTTAACAAAGTGCCCTCACAATAATTGTTAACATAATGCACGCATATCAAATAGTAGCAATTCCATGAAAAAAAGATCCACTGAAAAAAAATCGCTAGGATTTGCTCAAACAATCTTTTTTTGAAAAGTTTCAAATTTTAAAGAATGGGCAAATTGGCAAAACAGGCGATTTTTCGGACCACCTTAGTTCTGAATGAAGAACCTCAAGGACGAAATAAAAAAAAATACGGATAATAATGGTAGGACTACGTCTTTCAGTAAGGGTCACGTAATTTTACGGTCAGGTAACAGGTCACGATTTTATGAAATATTGTTAATGTTAATCAAAAATACTACAAACGGCTTTTGAAGATTTGCATGACAAATGATTCGGACATTCTCTAAGATTTGTTTAATGTTCTATAGATTACGACTACCTAATTCGTAAATAGTTTAAATTAAGAAAAAAAATCTACAAATTCTATGACTAGAGCTTAACATTGACAACTTCTTATATGCAAATAGTTCGCATGATATGAATGGAAACTTCCCTGTTTATTTTGTGATACTCATTTTATGCTTCCCGTATCTCGAGAAGTGTTCGAATTCACTTTTGTTATACTTTTCTACTGATTCTGAACAATTGTTATTGAAGATCTGAATAAAATCCCTCAAAATTTAGAATTCTAAATGAAATGCTGAACACGAAACTTTTTGTTTATAGTTAACATCTGTCAAAGCATACGATTGAATACCAGATCGAAGGCAGGCGTATATCACGTGAAATAAGTTATTACGTTAAATCAATAATAGCAATAAACACAAAAAAATGTTTATATCACAATATATTATTGTACTGGGCGGCAGGCCGTGCTCCTCTACGTAGCTGATGCCAGTGATCCTCGATTTTTGAAATTAATCGTTCACCAGCTAATCGTATATTTTTAAGCAGTTTATAATTCGATACGATTAATCGCCCCAAATAATCGATTAATCGTCACACTGAGAGAAATATTTAGTTATACTAATATTTCTCATTTGCTAGAAAGCCATCTGAAATCAAAAAGTGTTCATACCACCTGAAAATCAATGATTATCATTTACACTACCGTCAACGCGAATTGAGCTTCGTTTACGATTTTAGGGGAGCGTCACAGATAATGATTGATTTACAGGATAAAACTGCAGCGGTCGTACGTTTTTTTTTTCTCTGGGTTTGGATCGATTAATCGACGTAAAATATTCGTTCGCTTCGATTATCGGTTGCGCAGTATTCGTTCGATTAACAATCGATTCCTTTAGGAAGCATTCGACTAATCGATTAATCGAACGATTCTCTGGGATCACTACTGATGACCACATCAAAACCGTACGACACTTACTCTTTTGGTACCGTAATAGTTATTATCACCAATAGCCGCCTGGAATCCTTTCCAGTATAACGGTTATTTTAATTTGGATTAGAATTGACCACACGTCCACACAATTTCGTCATTCTCCAACGTTAAGACGAAAGAAAATGATATTTTGCTTATGCACCAATACACTCATAAAGTTATAAAAAAATCGGAGATAATCTTTATAGTGCAGACCGTTTTAAGACATATTCCAAGTGGAGTCGCTTTATGTGAGTCTCCATTAAAATAGTCGTTCTATATTACATAATAAAGAAAAGCAATAAGTTCAGCATGTGTCATGTACTGAGTGAACATTCAATGGTACATAAGAAAATATGCAGTCTTAGCTAAGACGTCTTCAGATGTCAGTAAAAATATAAGTGATGGCGCAAACAAAATTAATAGGAGTACCGGTTAGTTTTTTCGTTTTTTTTCAAAAATTAATACTTTATTCTGCAAAAATGATAACAAATTTAATATCGCTAGTCACAACCTTTCCCCATCTTTCTGGCAATTCACGGATCCTTGAGCTAAAATAATCCGGTTTGTCGGCTATCCACGAATCTTTCCAATCTTTGACTTCATCAAAACTGGAGAAGTGCTGGTCAACCAGGCCATGCTACATCGATCGAAAAAGGAAGTAATCGTGCGGAGCAATGTCTGAAGAATATGGTAGGTGGGATATGACCGCCCATTTCAGCGTTTTCAAGTATGTTTTGACCAGTTTCGCATTTTTTTTATCCCATTTATTTATTTATTAGGCTCATTATCATTTTAGCTGTAACAGAGCCGAGTTTAATCCGGTACATGTACATATGTTTATGTTTCTATAAATTGTAAATTATACAGTAGTTAGTAGTAGCGCCATTTAGGCGTTAAGTTTTCTGTTCCATTACATTATGGTAAATTACACAGTAGTAGCCATTTAGGCGTAAGGATATTCTTTCTGTTCTTCCATTGTTCAGCAGACCGGACAACCGAGACAGTTGATATTGATCATTGTTGGGTTATTTATAGAATAGCAGCCCGATGTTTCTTGCAGAGCAGAGCAGTTGTATGAATGAATCGATCTTATTTCGACCGTGGATCGATCTCCATCGCTGATGATGGTTGCGTGGACGTAGTTATTCTATAATAACACAAAGATGGTCAATTGAGGGCCCTGAGTTTGAACTCGCGATCGATCGCTTGGTAAGCGAACGCGTAACCAAGTGGCTACGAAGACCCCCCCAGTTTCGCATTGTCGTGCTGCAAAATAACTTTATCGTGTCTTTGCTCGTCTTGTGGCCGTTTTTACTTCAGTGCACGGCTCAAACGCATCAATTGTCGTCGTTAGAGGTCCCCCGTAATGGTTTCATTCGGTTTTAGCAGCTCATAGTACACCACACCCAGCTGGTTCCACCCAATAGACAGCATAACCTGCTGGACATGGAAATTCCGCGCGGCCGTCGATGTTGATGCATGGCCGGGGTATCCATACGTTGCCCGACGTTTAGGAGTGTCGTAATGGACCCACTTTTTATCGCCAATATCTATTCGATGCAAAAAACCCTTTCTTTTATGCCGTTGAAGCAGTTGTTCGTGAAAAAACGGCGTTCGGCGTATCGTGGCTTCAATTCATACGGCACCCAATGTCCTATCTTTCGGATCATTCCCATTGCTTTGAAACGATCGGATATGGTATTCTGAGCTACTCCAAGTGTATCTGCAAGTTCTTGTTGCGCTTGTGACGGATCTTGATCGAGTAAAGCCTCAAATTCTTCACCTTCAACCTTTTTTTTGGCGGTCCGGCACGTTCTCCATCTTCCAAGTCAACATTACCACTTTTAACACTAGATTTACGGACCGAGCCAATTTGTCCCTTTGAAAATTTGAACATAATTTATATATAAAACTTTAATATTGCTTTTCAAAAACATTCGTTGGTTTTTAGTTAAATAATGAAATATATGTAAACGTTAATTACTCTTCCCCGCAGACCCATTCATTTCGCAATATCGAATGTGCTATACCTATTATCACCGTTGTGAGCCAATTTGACTCATGGAATGGTTCAATGATGAATCGCATAACACGAAATTTATTGGTTCTATCAGGCCTTGGCAAGTTTTAAGTTTTGAAAAATAAGGAATGGACGGTTACAGAATCACAATGGTGGACCTTTGTAGCAGTTTTATTCGCTAGAGGAGCGTTCATTCAGAAGTGGTCTGCGAAGATTTGTTTTCAAAAATATGGGGAATAGTCATGCTTGTTACAAACCGTGCTTGGGCAGGGATGAATCCCGAGGATCAAATATTCCCTTGAGCGAATTTGTAGTAACTAAACTTTCAGGTGCATATTTAGGCTGTGGACGAAATATTACCACAGATAGTTTTTTACTAGCATTTCACTTGCGGAGAAAACTACTTCGGTTGGCACTCTGAGAATTGTACCCTGACCATTTATGGAAGCAAGCTTAATAAAAAAAGTTTTACTTTAGTTATTAAGTGCAAAACATAAAAATATAACACTTGAAAAAAAATAAAAAAAAAACTTGTCCCAGAAGCAGCCCTAAGTATGGCGTTGATATACTCGACCAAATGGCCAGAAAATATAGCGATAAAGCAAGTTCACCCAGATTACCTCTACAAGTTTTCTAAAACATGTTGGATTTAGCAGAATATGTCACGAAAAAAAATTTACTTCCCAATTGACTGAAGAGCTAAGAAGTAAATATTGTAGTTGAGTAGTTTAGAACACCCAAATTCTAATGCCGGAAATTCATGCTACTGATGCACGGAAGAATTGTCAAGTTCAACAATCATGCAAAAGAAACAGATGTAGAAACCATTGTGCTGAATGTAAAAGAAATGTTTGCGGAAAATATGTTTCAAAAACAGAGCTTTTTTGTAAAAAATGTTTTACATGATTTTTTGATAATAAACATTTCAATTGAATTGATTCGGAACTACTTTCTTTGCAAAAAAAAACTTCAATTTTTCATATAGGAGTCATATTGGCTCACTTCAGAATGTAGGTATATAATCAAGATCCGTAAATCTAGTGTTAAACCGTGCAAACCACCTCTGATACGTTCGCTCAGTTGGAGCATGGTTCATATTTAAGTAATGAAGTAACACTCTTCGCAGAAACACTCGTTGGTACGAAATTCGACATATTCGAAGTGGCAAAAAACTATGTTGTTTACGCTTCAACTTTTTGACATATACTGAAAAAGACATGCATTGACAGTAGCTTTCTAACGAATGCCTGGAAATTCGCTTCACTGGAATAATAATCATGTTACGCCATCTGTTCTAAAAACGAAGAAACTTTCCGGTACACCTAATAGATCAAATTGCCTTCTGTCGGGTATGGATCCAAAGATAGTCTAGATTTTTCGACAGTTCGACAGTCATAAATGCAGAAAAGAAGTGAACAAACTGACTGCTGATAAATTGTTTGAGTAACTATTAACTATTAGAGCCGCAAAAACGCAAAAACTTACCATCACTCCTTTTATCCATATTTCTCGTTTTTACCGTCGACAATACTACTAACTTTTATTTGAGTCCTTCGATCAGACGCGAAGATCTCTGAGTGAACCGACGGAACATAATAACCACCGCAATGTGACTCCAATAGCGTACTTATTTACTACATCATATCCCTGCAAGCAAGAGCGGGCTCCCACTGTTTTACAGCATCTAATGTCCCGTAGAAAACATCAGCATTCTTTTCCGCCATACTTCTTCTCTCCAAGCGCCGGACCATAAGAAGAACACATTCACCAGGGCAGAGAACCAACATACCGTCCCCTCCCACACACATCAAAGAATACCTCCAACAATATTAATGATCACCAGCGATTTTGCTTTCTCCAACCGACCCCTGCACAGGATTTTATGCGCTCCAGCGGGACTGATGGCCTTGCACGCTCCTGCTGTTGTGCCCTCCCCCCTTCACCCTTTTTGTGGCTGTGTGAATGGATGCGCCCCGGCAAGAAATATACAACACGTACACAACTCGCATTTTCCGTTGCGCTTCGATGTTCAGCAGTAGTAGAATGACAAAAATGAACGTCGGCTATGTCCGGGATGCAGTCATGCGACACAGAAAACAACACAACGATGGTATGGGGAGGGAGGTACGAGCCAACATAAGAATTTGAAACGTGACACTCCCTCCTTCGCCCCCTCACTCCACACCTCGGATTCGCTCACTACTAACAGCGCCCGGCGTGGGAAAAATATTAAAAGTTTTGCATCGCAAAGATTTGCTCTTTTTCCACTTGACCAAATAAAGTGTTTTTGTCTCTCCTGTGGACGTTCGTTTTTTGCGTGTGTTTTTTTTTTACTATCTTTTCCCTGTTTAAGCCAGACCTTGTGTCATGTGCAGCAAATGCAGGACAAGTTGGCAATTTCGGTGATCTAAGCACGATTTCTCCGCTGTCACTATTTTCATTCTGGCAGTTGTTTTACCGATTTTTGACGACATTCGTGCTGCATTCAGATATAGTATGAAATCGGAATTGAAGATAGAATCCAGTGCATGGCACTGTTCCAAACTACTTTATATTCTTGTGTCATGTTCAAATGACGTACCTTCGTTTAAATGTCAAGAATTTCCCCTCTCTCGGTCACCGATAGTAATAATAAACCAAGGTCGATATCGGAGTGAAAAATCTCGAGCAAACAAACCCTTTACCGGTCATATCTAAACTATAGCCAGCTATCAAAACTCATAAATCAAAACTAATACCTACACGGCATCGCATACCAACAGAAATTCCGCACTTTAAATGGAAGTGCTGCGTGTCGTCTTGGAAAAACCAGGAAAAACAGCACACCGTTTCGTGTTGATACCAAAGAAATATTTGTTCCTTAAGCAGGAAAACAAAGCGCACAGAAGCGCCTTTCCGGGTGGTGGAGGTTCGCGATCGATAAGATCTTAATTACTGGTCATCTCGCGCGCGGGACCTGTTTACGTGCTCGAATGCCTTTCAGAAGCCACTTCCAATAAGTTGTTTTCCCTATTGCCGCGGTGATCCGACATTAAGGGGCGACAACATCCCCCCCACAAACTCTCTCATTGCTATCCAATCAAATCTTAATCACTGATATAAACGGCGGTGAAAATCCTTCAGAATTATAAATACATTAATGACTTAATTAGAGACTCTGACGAGGCCGAAGGACGCGAACAAAAGAATGATGCCCGGGATAAGTTGTTTTTTTTCTTCTTCATGCGAGGGTTACAGATAAGGAGGAAAACAAACACAAGGGCGGGTTCATTTTTACCTGTGGGAGCGCACAAACAACGAATTAGTAACCAACCGGTGCTGGAAGTGAAGATTGAAAAAGAAGTGAGCTCAGAAGAATTAGACATTCAGAAGAAATGCAATAAATGAGAAAAAATACTTCGTGAAATAGAAAAGATATTAATAAACATGTTCTTTTTCTTAAGTCGGTGAGAACGGTACGCATTCAAATTCTCCAAGTTTTCACTTTTTTTTTTCTCAAATTATCATCCAAGGGTTTTTGAGGAACAAATAAGAAACACATTTCCTAAATTCAATTAAAAATTTGTATTCGAAAGATTCCGAGCGATCATATGTTTACAAAACCACATCACCTAGGAACTATTTGACAGATTTTCGATCTTTCTACAGTAAATGAAAGGTATCTACGTAAACTTTCTAAGATAAACACTAGACTGTACTTCAAACGATAACGATTGTAGGCAAAATCTTTGGCAAATTAGGTTGCAATCGGTCTCTATTGTGAAGAGAGTCTAGCTGTTTATATCCCATTTAGAAATCTTAAGCTTTTTCACATGGCATATTGCGAGCACTTGAAATATTTTTTTCTCATTGATATATATTTTTCTGGTTTTTTGCCAATCTTGGGCCCGATAAGCAAAATACCGGTTCAAATAAAAATTGAAACATTCGAACCGCTTGGCCGATTTTCGGTCGTTTTGTCTGGATTTGCTATCTGGATAGATGAGACCTTTTTTTTGTTATTAGTCGTTCCAGTAAACTTTTTTCTGAATTTATTTTTTTTTTTTGAAAGAAAATCAAAGATCTTGTTTTAAACCATGATGCAATACGTTCTTCGCTGCACAAGATTGTTTCTCGAAACGCTTCATTATAACGAATATTTGTAGTCATTTACCATGCGTTTCCATATTAAAAAGCTAGGTAGTAAATTACAAATCCATAAGTTAATCCAGAATAATAAAGATTTTAACTTGCGGAAATAAATCTTTCGGAAACACATTGAAGGTAAAATTTAATAAAAAACCGAAATACGGTCACCTAACGAAAATTTGTTCATTTTGGAGCGGTTATTGTCCAGTCATCAACGATTTACGACTTTTACACGCATTTATTTAGACGGCTCCCAACAATCTGTTGCAACATAGCATTCAAGCTTTTCAAATCGTTAACAACGAGAGCGTTGAATTCCCTATACATCAGTATGTGATCCGCGAAGCTTTTTCCTAATACAGACTATAAAAAAAACAGTTACGCAGGTGGGAAATAAATCAAAGTGGAAAAGGGAAACAAAAACCGAAAATCATACATGATTTCGCGTGAGGATGTTATTTTAGCTGCTTCGATATTAAGTATTTTGAGTGGTTTAATATCAAAATTCAATTCGCTGATGGTTATATTATGGTTTGCGAGTTAACAGAGAAACGATATTAGGTATGTATGGAAAAGTGAATTCATTTTTGAGTGGAAAAATTTTAATTATTGAAATAATTGTGCTGGTGGGGTAAAACGGACAGTTGCCAGTGGGAGTGAGATCGACTGTGATAAGTCTGTTTAATCTATTCCTGATGAATGCCCTGCGTCTATAAATGAAAATCAAATTGCCAAATGTGGACTGTTTAGAAGCTGACTGGAACCAAAAGCAAAATAGTTGAGGGTCTGTCCGTTTACACTGCTGAAAAGCACGATATCACTTCTAGGTGGAATAATTCGATTTTTCCATCATTTAACGGACATTCGTGATGAGTTCCGACCTTGGTTGAATAAACTTATTCCTCTCGCGATCGATATACCTCTACGCTTCAAATATTACAAACCTGCCCATATTACCCCCATTATATGTCCACATTACCCGCATCGAATTTTTTTTTTTTACTTTTCGGACTGTTTTAATTTCAGTAAAAAACATTAAAAAACAATTTTTTTTAAATATTTGACCAATTAGGTAGAAAAACAGTATTTTGAATTGCAAGATACTGCATCAAAGTTTTGGGTAACATGAGTTTCCAAAGATATAATTGAAGTTATTCTTAACATGTCCGTTTTACCCACACCTCCCCTAAGTAAAATCAGAAAATAAAATTTAGAAATATTTTTCGAATTTTCCTGGAGAGCTTTTATTAAATTTTATTCAAAATCTATTAAATTATTAAAGTATCTTACATAATTTCAAAACGAACCGCATTCTTTAAAACTAACACATTCCACTGTCATCTCTTACTCGTCCATTCCATGTAGCGTTAAAACAAGTACAAAAATATAACTTCTATCAGAAGCCTAACTGAATTGAGGGTAGAATATCTCAACGTTATTACTACCCTTAATTTAATGAGATAGAAGACATCAATCGATTAAACATTTTCAGATCATTATTCATTGGACTCGTAGTTTTGTTTCGGCCGTGTGTGGAAGCAGGTGTGTCCGCGTATTTTAGAAAAATGGAAAAAAATGGAAATTTCGCCGTCGCCAAGGCCAAATTGGTCCAATTGCACTACGAACTGCTGCCCCATCCACCGTATTCTCCAGATCTGGCCCGTGCGACTTTTTTTTTGTTTCCAAACTTGAAAAAGTTACTCGCCGGACAGAAATTTGAGTCGAATGAGAAGGTCATCGCCGCCACGGAGGCCTACTTTGCAGACCTTGAGAAAACGTATTTTTCAGATGGATCGAGCTAAAAGGTTGAGAAACAGATCACTACTATGGCAGATCAGTGTCCCTCTACACATCTAATTATCGCTGGATCGATTAAAATCTTTGAAATGTTAACTGAGTGCACACATTTCAAACTTTGCTGTTCAATCTCACTGTCTGAATAGTTACCAAAAGACTAGTACTTTCCACGGGTGTTCAAATTTAAGGTCAAATGAGATATTGTGAGATGTAAAATTTCCAATTCGAAAAATGATAAATTTAATAGTGTAAAGGTTTGAAAGCTACTCGGTCTTTACGATTTTGTTCGATAAAACGAGTGTAATCCCTTGTGATAGGTCATTCAATTTAGTCGCAATAACATATCCAATCAGCATACCGATTCAGTGTGACATCGATTGGAAACAGAGAACTCACGACCCCCCCACAAGCCAACAATGCCGTACTAATTAGAGCATTCCCAGATCATCGCTCTCTCTCGTGTCATAGCGCTGTCATCCTGTCAACCTTTAATTCCGTCCGGCGTCGTCGAAAACCATCGCGCGCCACAAATCAAGCCGCGAGCTGCAATAAACCACATCCACAGCGCACAATATGGACGATCTTTTCTCGGGGCACCGCACCGTGGCTCCAGATTCGGTGGGTTGAAAAAAGTTGATTTCCTCACCGCTGCTCGCGCTGTTAACACCATTGCTCGTTATTTCCCTTTTAACCCTTTTTTGCATTGTTCAATATTCAACGTTGCGTGATTTATTCAGCATTATTTCACCTTCTAGTTTGCTCACATTTTTCCACCGAAGCGCTCCACCATTCCGTCATCCACCCACAACCCATGCGGACCTGCGGAGGCGTCTTTTTCTATCGCGCTCAACACTAACACAGTGCCGTTCTCAATCAGTTCGATTCTGGGTGCGCGGGTGTATGTATACATAGTCTCGGTCTGTTACATTTATGCCCCGGCTTCTCTATGACTGACTGACTGAAGCACTCTTTTCATCGCTCCCCCATAACGCCATTATTATTCCAGATTTCAAACACGTAATCATTCAAAAAAAAAAAATCATACATCAGCAAACATTACTCCATGCAGTTTTGACGAGCGGTGGTTCGATCGGTGAAAGCTGCGAAAGGCTCGTATCCTCGGCAGGAGACCGCAAGGAGTGACGCACCGTGCGGACGCTTGTTCCGTTAAGTGAGCTGTTGAACGTGCATTCGAGCATATTTTTTTAGATTCCATCCTGGCCGCGCCCCGGATCCTTGTTTGCGACGTGAGCGGCCAGTTTTCGAATTTTAGGCTCCGGGTGAATATGGGTAGTAAATATGGGCACGACCAGAATAAATGCGAATAGGTTGAAGCAAGAACAAATAGTTTAACATTATTACACTCGTCTGAATGTTTTTTTTTTACCCTCGAGTAAGTGGATTTTTCATTTTCTCCTGCTCTTCCGGAATGGGAAAAAAAAGTTCGAGGATGTTTAAACCAAATCGCGTGTACGCGTTCACATTTGCCGTTTGAGTGTAGGCGGTGAAGGTGTGGGGGTGGATATTTTCACATTCCCGGACGCGTTTGCTTGCAATTCACGTTCGAGTGAGATATTTGCATTACATTCATGTGAAATGATGCTTCAATATTTATTACATTTTCGGGTATTGTTGCGAATGGTGGATGCGCTGAATGACTGCGCTGCGGGTTCGCTGGTTCGCTTCGTTCCGGTTGCCTGGCTAACAAAAGGTGTTTAACATGCCACACTGCAACTGACCGTTGGTGATGATTTCAAACAATCACGTTTGCTGCCACATGCTGGTGTTTCGATAATGTTTATTGAGCGAACGGTACGCCGTGTGGATTTTTATTGCTCACTCCGGTGATAATAAAAACGGAGTGATGAATTGGACGATTCATGATGGTGATTGAAATAAACTGAATGAATGCGGCCACCCACCCAATGTGGGGTTACGTGTATGTGCTTAACCCAGCGGACATGGAATTTTATTTAATCGCTGGAAAGTTCCGTGAAATTTTGTGGAGAGCACCTCCGGAAATTCGATCCGATGGAAATGTTTGCACAAATGCGATTATGGGGTCATGGATCGCAGGGTGAAATGCTAGGATTGATTGATTTCGAATGTTCACAATTTTTTTCGACTCATTTTTCAAAACTTGATCAAAAAGGATTTACGGAATTCGCAAGGTGACGAAAACAGTGGCGTTAAATATCGATCTCTATAGTCCTGTCAATGTCAAATTAAGCTTGAATGAATGGTACAATTCCCCTGTATTACGCTGCATTATCAGTCTTCGCGAAAATGACATCTAACTTGAATGTTGTGAATTATTAGACACAACATATGATTTGAAAACGTTACCTTAAGGGAGTATGCTTGAGTGGAGGCACGAATTTCGGATTATTTGTTTATTTGTCTTTTAACAATAAAACAAAAATTGAACGGAAAATGCAATATTCATAATTAGAATAGTTACAAGCTGATGAAACGAGGGGGTTCAAAAAAAGGGAGTGCCATGGCTTACATCAGGGGTTCTCAAACTGTTTTGGGCAAGAGACTCCTTTTCCAGAAATAAGTCATACCTTAGACCCCCATAGCCAAATTTCTATGAAAATCGTATCTTTAGTTTTTTTTTCTTACTGAATAATTATCAATTTGAAAACATTGCAGTTGGTTAAATATTGGTTAATATTATTTTCTCACGAAGGCGATCTGGCATAATGATAACATCCGCACCTCTCACGCAAAAGGTCACGAGTTCAATTCACACTCCCGACATTTTTCGGAAGTAATGGAAGTAATTTGACATACCAGCCAAAAGTTCTGAAATTCATTATGATACAGAAAGAAATATTTTCTCATCATATTCAACAAAAGTTAAATATGCTTTTAAGCTTTCTACTTTGGCACCTATTTGATTGAAATCATAAAAGAATCATCGAATAAAATTCTTTTCAAATTTTTTTTTATCCCATTTATTTATTTAAGGCTCATTAGTATTTTAGCTGTAACAGAGCCGAATTTTAATCGTGTACATGTCACATGGTTATCATATCTATAATTAGCACATTACACAGTTGCCATTCGCCAGTATTCCTTCTATACCATTACATATGGTACATTCACACAGTAGCCATTTAGGCGTAAGAGTATTCTTTCTGTTCTTCCATTATCCAGTTGGACCACCGGACAGCGGAGACAGTTGATTGAGCATTGTTGAGTTATTTATAGAACAGTAGCCCGATGTGTCTGGCAGAGCAGAGCAGTTGTATGGATGAATCGATCTTATTTCGACCGTGGATCGATCTCCATCGCTGACGATTGTTGCGTGGACGTAGCTATTCTGTAACAACACAAAGATGGTCAATGAGGGCCCTGAGTTTTGAACTCACGATCGATCGCTTACTAAGTGAACGCGCAACCAATGTGGCTACGGAGACCCCCAATTCTTTTCAAATGAAGCGAATAAGAATCAAACTTCGGACACTATTTATAAAAAGAAAATCAAATTTCGGACAGATTGAATTCAAATTTCGGACACTTTATTTTGTAATTTTTTGAACGAAAATTACCGTTCTGAATCATGATAAGGAATTTGATGCAGAAAACAGATCTAAACTTTATGCACAGGTATTATTTGGTTGATATTTTCAATAAATTAGTTCAATATGCATTTAAGCTTTCTACTTTGGTACCTATTTGATTGAAAACATAAAAAAATCATCGAATAAAATGCTTCTCAAATGAAGCGAATAAAAATCAAACTTCGGACACTAAATCAAATTTGGGACACTTTATTTTTTAATTTATTGGACGAAAATTACGAAAAACACTTGATTATATTTTATAAACAACTTCGAAACACTTACCAAGCAATCACAGTGAACTGTTAACGATGATTAGAACTGATGAAACACGGGAGAAATTTAAATATATTGACCTGGTAAATGCTACGTGCTCACGCCAAGGAAACGTCAAACACAAACGAAAATGAGTAGTGGTATCAGATTTTTGCCGATTATGTCATAATTCAAATGTAGTTCTTATATGAAATGATAGTGAAACCTAGGGATTACTCCAAAGAAGCAATTGTGATATTAATTTTAAAAGTATATCATCAGTGCATTCAGCATTTCAAGCTATTAGAACAAAGTGTCCGAAATATGATTCAGAACGGTATACAGAATTACAGATTTTCTGCAAAGATACAAAATTTAAAGATATTTTTCTTTTTCAAATTCAAATTAAAACGTTAAATTAATTACAGTTCATTTTTCTCTGTCTACCTTCTTACTAATAAACTTTGATTTTCTATCGTTGAGTCATGAAGATATGTACCTTGATTCATAAAAATGGTAAACCATATGAAATATCACCTCACTTCTCCATGCCTGCTAAGGATGTTTTTGGGACACTTTTTGATCATTCCACATTCCTCAGCGTGTGTTGAGTGAATATTCTCGCTTTACAATGCCAACAAAACAAAGTTCTGAAATTGGCTGGCTTCCACAATGATGGACTCTATCGGCTGAAGGAGGAGCGTCAGGGATGAAATTGACGGAAAATTTAAGAAAAGCAAGGTTCAACAAAACCATGTATAAACATTTTGCTATTTATTAAGAGAAAACTTTTTTATGATTTATGTTGTTGTTAAGCACAAATAAAAACAATAATTTCAAAATGCAAATAAACTTTTCTTTCCATGTTTCCCGTTAGTATTTTAATAAAGTTTTTTTTTTGCTAAAAATACAGATATACAGATTTTTTTTTCAGAAAATGGCCTGGCCGGATAAGGGGGTTAAAAGTGCCCCTAAACCAAATCACCAACTGTATGGAAAATATTGTATAGGGTACTAAATTAAAGTGACCAGATGGTCAGAGGTCTAACGCGGGACACAAAAAACAAAACGTTATGTACATACGTTATGTGAACATAAACCATAGTTTAGCGAGTCTAAACTGATCATTATTATTTCTTTCTGAGTATCAGCACTCAGTTGTGATTTTTCGGAGGTTTAGATTTTGTTTACGCCCAAAAATCACTCGCTCAATCAGAGCACTTACGCCTGGCAAGCACGATACAAATTATAAAATTTTCTTCAAATTACCGAATGGAATGCTCGAAAATTCCAATTCATTTTTATCGATTTTAGTGTTAACGTATGCATTCGAAAAATGGACTAATTTCGGATGGCGATGAAAGACAATTTATATGAACAAATTTTCTTTAAATCTTACGTTTATTAAGTCTACAACAAAAATGATTCAAGCCTGTTGATTCGCTGCAGCAGCACTGTCAAGCAACTTGATGATTTTTCCATACTGCAAGCTCCACCCCACAGTGAAGGAGTTAGACATCCTGAGGCACTTTGTGTCCGCCAGATATAGCCGATCTGGTATTTACAATATCATCTCTTTGCCGCTCCATAAGCCGGGAGATCGAATCAAACGGTGAAGAAGAATGTGGCCAAAATGGACATTTTTATGTGGAAGCGTCAGACGGGACCGGCCGTATCTGAGCAGCAGGCAATCACCCAGAAGGAGTAGCTTGAGGTGTTGGTGAAAAACTTCTTTCCGGCGAAAGAAGTGAAAAACTTTTTTCGTGCTCATAATGAAAGACGAGACGTACTTGATGCTAGAATTCAACGAATGGCAAGGGACCGGGTACTTTACGTTCCCCAGGTAAGCGATGACGTCGAATATATCATCCACATCAAGTTCTTGAAGAAGGTCCTTCTCTGACAGACGTGAAGGGAATGTCCAAGCCGCTCTTCTTTCGAGTCATATGGTGAACGGGGAGATATATAGTACGATGTGCTTGCCGGAGTTGGGAAGGTGATGAGGTCTTTATGCCGAACCTGGGATCAGCCGATTATGCCAAAAGATCACTGGAGGATGGATCGACTAGAGATAAACATTGTCAAGAAGACCATCAACCTTCCCAATATTCCCCAGCTGCGACCAATAGAAAACTTTTGGGTGAATGGCCAAAATAGAGAGACAGACGGCCACCAGAGCCACGAATAAATAAAATAACACGCCGATATACATCTTTTCATCGGCCATGGTTGAGGTTCCGGCCAACATCCGTAAGACCGCCTAGCGCTTCATTTACGATACATCATCAAACATTTCTGCCTCTTCCTGTCTAGTATACACTAGTTCTTCCGGCTTATTTAAAACGTTAAGCCCTGACCGAGCTAGGGGACCAAAGATGAACTTTTCGTCTGACTCACGTTGGTCCCTGCGGATCAATAAGGGACTTTTATAAAAATCATTTTCCAACTTTGTGGCTGTCGATTCCAGTTGACACTCTCTAAACAAAAAGCCCAATGTCGGTGCGATGAAACCAGCTCAACGTATTAATCTTTGGATGCATTAGAAGCGCTCTCGAACAGTCTGCCAAATAAAAGTTTTTTTTGAAGTTCATCCATTTAAGAAAATCAACATGATCAAATTGTGATATTGAAATATATTGATATCGCGGGACATTTTCGTTTCTTTTGCCAAATGCGGGACGTTTCGCGGGACGGAATCTTACGCGGGACATTTCGTTGAAATGCGGGACTGTCCCGCGTAACGCGGGATGTCTGGTCAGTTTACACTAAATAAAACATTTTGCCAGTAGTACCATATATTTGAGTCCTCATATGGTACACCATAGCATCTATGTTGGAAAATGCACATTTTCGTTTTTTTCACGCCATTCTCAATAGCTTTGAGACAAACATATGGAAAAAATACTGAAAGTACATCTTACTAAGGTGTATCGATCAATATTTTCAAACAATTTCTTCATCAAAAAATCAAATATTGAAAAAAAATTAAATTAATTTTTATTTTAATTTTAAATATTTTTTTTTTATTCTGAGATTCAGTACTACTCTATTTTGTATTCAGATTTCTTCCTACGTCTATCTTAGGTATGTGTGATTTTCTTCAGAATTTTCAGAGTGTTTTTCGCGGTACAAAAAAATTACAGAGAAACTTCGATATGTACACATTTCCAAACAATGAATTATCTGTATTGTGATGCTAAAACAAGTTTTGTACCTGCAATCAATCCCGAAATACAGCTGGTTTTGTAATTCCGGATTCTAAATGAATCAAGCTTTAATCAACAGTACGAAGGGAAATATCATGAGAAAGGCTGGCTTCGTCTTCTGATTGAAGTTATTCATTAACTTTACCAAAAAACAACAACAATGTATTATAGACTACGTTTGTGAGTACTTTATTATGCTTCGATATAACGTACAATTCGATACAACGTGCAATTTTAAAAGTGAAATGTACGTTATATCGAAGTTTACCTGTATATATATTTTCGGCATTTCGAAATTTTGTGAAAAAATATTACTTTGAGACCCATTCTTGCTCTAATTTTTATTCAAATGTATTCGTATGTGTTGTTTTTTCTACATGTAGCATATTTTTTTCTTGAAGTTTTAAGAGGATTGCGCGAAAAAAATATTTTATATGTCTAAATTTTGTCGGTTTTTTTGGCGCTGTACAAAGATTTTTTCTCTCGTATCTTAAAATATATGAGATTGTCTCTACATTGGATTTAGATGGTTTACCAAATTCATAGGAGTCAGCAGTACGATAGAGCTCTGAGAGAAAAAGAACCTTGTGGAAAGAATAATACCAGATATTTTTTTTTTAAATTTTAATCTAACAATTGAAAACCACGAATACAATCAAATAATCGATTTCAAGAAAATAAAAATAATAATGCAGACAATGAAGAAAATTATTTTTGTGTTCTATAGAGAAAAAGACACATACGAACGCATTTAAATAAAAAATCGAGCAGAAGTGGGTCTCAAAATTATTTGTTTTTTTTTTCAAAATTTCGAAACGCCAGAAAATATATAATTATAATATATCTTCTTGAATGGCGTTAACGTTCCCTGTGGAACTTTTACCGTCTCAACGTATGCATTAACTAGCGTCATTAATTAATACTTAGTTGAGATTTCTTAAGCCAAATAACACGCCTTGAATGTATTCCGAGGGGCAAGCTCTTGAATACGGGTGACCACAGTGCAAGTCGAAGGAAATTTCTTTGACGAAAAATCCCCCGGCCAGAACGGGAATCGAACCCGAACACCCGGCATGATAATGTGAGACGCTAACCACTCGGCCACAAGTGCAAATAATTATAATATATAAAATATATAAATATATATTTGAAGATAGTTATCGATACACCTTAGTAAGATGTACTTTCAGTATTTTTTCATATTCTTGTTTCAAAGCTATTAAGAATGGTTTGGAAAAAACGAAAAGGTGCATTTTCACCATAGATGCTATGGTGTACCATATGAGGACTCAAATACATGGTACTACTGGCAAAATATTTTATTTAGTACCCTATACAATATTTTCCATACAGCTGGTGATTTGGTTTGGGGGAACTTTTTACTCCCTTACCCAGCTTCTGAAAAAATCTGAAAAAAAATCACACATATCTAGAAAAGACGTAGGAACACATTCAAATATGAATTAGAGTAGTACTGAATCTCTAAATCCCAAAACAAAATTAAAAATTTCAATATTTTTTTAGTACTTCAATTTTTGATGAAATTTTTTTTTGATAATTTTTCTTGATACACCGTAGTAGGGTGCACATTCAGTATTTTTTTTCAAATTTTTATCTCGAAGCTTTTGAGGATGGCGTGAAATAAATGAAAAAGTACGTTTTTCATTATAGATCCTATGTTAAACCACATAGGGGTTCAAATAAACCGCCAAAATGTCTTATTTAATATCCTATATAATATTTCCCATACAGCTGGTGATTTGGTTTGGGGCACTTTTTACTCCCTTACCCGGCCAGGCCCTTTGTGTTCCATTTGTATGGCAGCCCGCCTAAGAAGGGGGAAAAAGTATCTAACTACCATAGAATCATTTATTGCACCCTAAAACCTTCAGATGCCTAATTTGGTTGCATTTGCTTGATTAATTCTTGAGTAATGTAGAAATTTGTGTTTCATTTGTATGGCTGAACTGAACTGAACGGAGTTACCGCGTTTCAACAATCACCTCAAATATTTCGATGTCACAATTTGCTTCTCTTATTTGTTTGTCGAATGTACACGAGAGGGCGCTAAAACTTCAGAATGGAAGAAATAAGAAAAATATCACCATAAAATAGATTATTAGCGTAGCAACACCTTTTCTGTGGCAGTACTGAAAATTCGGTAGGCGTCGCAATTGATTAGATTCTAATCCTCCAGCCTTGTTCATGCGGCCCGCAGCCTGATTTGAAAAAAAACTCATATGTTTTACGTTTTCAGTTACTCGATTGCGAATAAACGTCAAACGATCCGATGAATTGCGAAGGTACCCATACCATGAAATTGGACATTTGATTTGTATATATGGGGTAAACAAGTGAGTAGCCAAAAAACTTTGAACTTGCTCGGTTGTGAGTAGCCCCATACATGCAAACCGAGTGTCAAATTTCTTCGTGGTATGGGTACGTTCGTCGTTTACTTACAACCGAGTAACTGACAACGTATAAACCAGGCTTAACTGTTGGAATCTTTTTCAAGAGTCTTTTGAGAGAAAACATAGTGTATGTACGCGTGAATTCATAAGAGAAAGAGAGAAAGAGAGAAAGTTTGAGAGAAAATTCATTCGATTTTGCTGTGTTCTCGCCTTTAGAGGGCAGTCGAGTTCATTCACCATTTCAGTGTCTATTGGCAATCGTTTTTTCTTAATCAATGTGTGTAAAAAAAAGAAATGTGGCTGACGAAGGATGTGTATTCCAGGGTCTGAAATATACTTTTTACTTGCATAAATGATAGTTTGTTTGATTTGTAAGGAAGCTGCTGCTGCTTTGAAGGTTTAATCTGAAACGAAAATATGGGTCGAAACATGTGTCAAAAATGGACAAATTTGTTGCCACATCCTGTGCTGGAAAATTGGCTGAGTTAGGAGCGCTAATTGTCTGTTTGAAAGTTTGGAAGAACAAGCTGCCGACTATGCATTTTATTCAGTGGTGATAGTTGAGAGAAGGATTTCGAAGTTATCGAGGAATTGTCTTGCCTTATTCCTATGGATGTAGGATTCGAGGATGTCTTGAAGGATATCGTCCAAATCATCCATCAACTCGCACGCATTGGATCATTGTGAGTTCCAAACTTATTTTCTTATTTTCTTTATTTTTTTTTTCATTCGAAAACAAACTCAAGTTCACATTCCTTTTACCCATTTTCAGACATTGAGAATTTTTAAAGTTTCGACAACTAGGAAAAATGTTGATGCACTCCAGTCAATTAATGTTGATTTTTCTCGCAGATTTTGGTACTTCGAAGCACATGAAAGAATTGTCCAATTGGCTCTACCCCATTCAGTTTCGATGATGTACAAACCGCTGAAAACATGCTGATTTTTTTGAAAACCATGATGTCTTGGATTTCTACTCCAGATTTGTTCCAGAAGCGCGATTTCCAAAACTAATAGAACATGCTCATTTTATTACTTCTTTGTTTGAAGCCACAACTATTTGTTAGCAGTTGTTTCGGTTACGAAAGAAGTGAAATGAAAGTCAAGGAACAGAATCACTGACAGTCAGTCACTATCAGTGATTATCTCTCACATTCAAGCTGATTTAGATAAAATGGCCCAAGAAAAGTAGTTCGACCAATCGTCAAATAATTCTATCGAGAATCTGCAGCGATAAACGATTGGCTTTAGCGTTTTCGATTCTGCGAGAAGGAAAGATGGTTGAATAATTTTGCCAAAAATGTTAACACTTTAATACCTTCAATAAATGTTTGGGTTTTTATCTCATTTTGTTCTCAAGTAATCCAGTGGTGGCCATATATTTTACATTTCATTAGGAACATTAGTCAGAAAAAAATCATTGCGGCCGCGGCTATAATGAAAATTCTAATGCGGCCCGCACCATTTGTATACATGGCCACCACTGGATTAAAACCAGGAGGGTCGGTTTGAGACTTGTCTCCCCTAACCATTTCAGCGCCTTGAAAACGAGTGCCTTCTTGAAATCGAAACTGGTGCTTATATTAACAATTTAGTATGCACAATATTTGAACTAGTGTTTACTTTCGTGTAATCTACAAAAACTGAATGTTCGATATTTTTCAAGCACTTGAACCGTTCATGCTTGAATTTCACACAGAATTTTGCAAGGGTTAAGGCTTTCATCTATGCTGTCTTAATGTTCATTACTCGGAAAATATTTACTCACTTACAACACGAGCTCGTGTTCAGGGTTAACGAGGTTCAATATGGTTCAATTCCAAGAAAAGAGTGCTCCAACAACTCTTCACAAAGTTTGGGCTTGTTCAAATACTCCAAACGCAGGTGTATTCATGGAATCGAGAGTCGATGCACGAGTAATAATCAATCGTTTTTTTTAAAGAACATATTTATAGAACAAAAATTATTGAACGCTCGACTATTTTGAAAAACAACGTCCCGTTCCAAGCCTCCCACGGCGAATCGCGCCCTATTATTTATTTTCTCCGCCTGTATCTAATTAAATTGCTAATCATTGGCAGCATACAAAATTAACGCTCCCGAGCGTTTGGACGGATCTATTTCCAGCTGCTTTGTCTCTGCTCTATCCTTCAGTTGCCCGCAACGATTGTAAAATCGCTGCCGGCTGTTGGCAGATTCGATTCGATTTGTGTTGTCGATCCAAAAAATGTTGTTCCATGACGCCCATCCAAATGTTTGGCATTGAGAAGTTTTGGCACACGATACGAATAATGAGTATTATTGCGTATTTCGAAGCCGATTCCCGGAAACCCGAAGCGACGTCTTCGCCGGAGAGAGACCGAAAGAGATGGCAGCAAAAATATTGGAAACCACCATCAAATTAATGATGGTAATTTTCCTTTTCCGTGGGCTATAAATCATAACCGCTGCTTACGACGGAGTGCACAATGTCTCGAAACGTGTGGCAAAACATCCCACTCGGGGTTCGGAGCGTCGTGACCCCACCACTGTCGTAGTCCTTTTGTGTGGCGTCGTCAGTCATAAGTACCCTCTGGTGGTTGAAAACTGGCAAACGAGCCGAGCATTGGTGGAGCAGCGAGAAAGAAAGCAACAACAACAACCGAAGAAAGAAAAAAAACAATGTCCACACAATTCATAATTTTCCTCTAAATGCAGCTAAATTGAGTTTTTACTCGTTTCGCAGTGGTAAGGATTATTCGGTGTGTATGCTGGTTGCTGGTTGAGTGGTATTCCAGCGCCCAATGGCCGGGAGGAGTTTGCGCTTCCAAAGTCGTAAACAAGATTGCTCTGCGGTCACAAGAAAAAAGGGGTTCTGCGGACCGCGCGGTCTTTTCTGGTTTGTTTGGTGTGCCTCGAAGGCTTCTGCGTTCGCCGAAGATGGAGGTAATAATAATACGTATTTATTTATTATAAAACCGATTTAGATAAGGAGGGCAAATTGCATGGCAACTACATAATGGTCAAACTGCCGCCACAGGGGAGCGCACAGGCCTTTCACCACGTGTGCTTCTAACAAGCCCCCCCCCCCCTCCCGTACCCCAATTCTCCGAAGCACCGTGGAGATTTTCCGAGCCCCGATTATGGAAGCAAACAATATAATGGGTGCAGTTTTTGTACCGTTCGGAAAGGGAGGCCATTTGAATCCCCGGGGGGCAAATTTACTGAGGTTATTAAATCAGAACCTGTTTGATGTCCTCCGAGTGCAACATGATTATCTAAGGGGGGTCGCTTGGGACTGGACGAAGCGCGCCGGAAGGGGTCCGTAAACAAAGCGCAAATCAATTGCGGTTATAAGTGGAGGTAAAAGAATGCATAGCAATTAGATTGAATAATTCAGCTTGATTGAATGCCGCACATGTCATGAGTGGGTGGGTTGCAGGCAATTGTGACTGAATGTGTTTCAATATTCATAACACTTACTCTTCGGTTGCACGGTTTCGTTACAAGGATAATGTCCGTTCGTTTGATGGAAGCCAATGAGCTCCGATGGTGTAATGTAATGTCGTTTTAGTTGTAGTTACCAATCGCCCATTGGTTGAAGGTAATTTACATTTGTTTCATGATTAAATGCATTCATGTCTCAAAAGCATAGAGTGGCGTGCAATCCCATTCTATCATAACATATATGAGTGGAGAGTAATAGTTTCTTGTTTTGAATATTGAACGATTGAATTTCTACATAAATCACACAAAGGCGGTTGTCGAATATCATGCTCTCTGATATATCCCAGAGGGAAGAACAAGAGGCAACTTAAGATGGAAACGAATTTACGAGATACTCCACGGCTCCGTCACATTACCGTGCCAAGTACCGGAAATATTTTTCCGAACGAGTAAACCACTTCCTTTATGGCCACTGACAATCGGCCAGCGGATGGCCAGACGCGGACACGGACCTAGTGGCCATCAAAGGAGCCAGAGTGCACTCGAGATTTGTCGTTTTCTCGCTTCTGTCGTATTTCACGAGCAGTATAGCCATCACAAGTGTCAATATTTTGCCCACTTCTGTCACCCCCCGCTTCGTTTCGAACCAAAGAACACGTTCATTTCTGCACTTTAGGGTACGAGCTGTTCAAATATCTCTCGAGAAATTGCTCACACTCCAACCGCCCCTCCCCACCCACGCGCAGTGAAAACAATAGCAAGTAAGTAATAAATCGAAACGAATATTATGGCGATACGTTTTCCTGTCGGGGGGTGGAAACTGGGAACGATAAGGATCTCCCGGCAAAGACAGCATAGTAAACACGCCAGCGTCTGAACGTCAATCATATCAATATTATAGTCAGTATCAATATTTGTTTAGTAAGCTAGTGAGATTTGATATTTGCCCGTGTTGTGCAAGAAATAATGATTCATCGAATGGAGCTACTGATTTCCCAGCAGACTCAATTTATTCGTTTCGTTGTTGCGATTTTCGAGTTACCGCACCGCACTTTCGATATATGATGCTCTCCTCCCTATCATTGCATTTAACACTATAAGATTGATTGATTCGCCCGCTCCTTTCTTTCGAATATTGCATATTCGAACAGTACGGAAAATCGCTGCGCTTCCAGCAAAGATTTACTCCCAGCATCGATTAGTGGGATGAATGGTATGCGTTGCAGAAATTGTTTCACGGCTTGGAATCGGACTCTGGAAGCGAGAGCAGTGGGTGGCCCGGTTTCTTTTCCAGCAAAAAGCTCGAGGACTTTTGGCCAAATTCTGTTTTGTTGCCAGGAATTCCTGAAATTGGTAATCCATAATAGCCTCGGAGGGTTTTAAAGAAATCAAGCGCTCGAAATGGTAAACATTCTTGGATTAGAGCAGTAATTATTGCGGCAAACGTTGGCCTAATGAAAAGTTATTCATAGCCTTCGTTACGCACTGTTTCTCGGAAGGATTTCACTCAAGTGTATGCAGGAAAGATGTAAACACAAAGAAACTTTTTCCTGCTATTTATAAATTTCTCTGATTTTGTTGGGTCTATTTCGTTATTGCTCTTTCACTTCAATAACAAGTTGTTTTTCATGTTGACTGTTTTCAATATTGCACGTTTCAGTCTTCACTGTTGATATATCAATATTTGTTGACATCCTTCTGTCATACAGAAACAACATTGCCTTCTAGGAATAATTTTTCGTGGCAATTAAAGCAATTAAAGATTGATGTTCATTTGAAACATAATTTGCATGACTATCTTATGACTATCTCTCTACATCTTTGAGCAGGAACGAGAAAATCGAACTAGTTTGTACATTTTCTGCATGTCGATGAAATTAACAAGAAGCTGATTAAAAGTCTAAATTATGCACTATGACAAATTGTAAACGCTCTCTTACCCAAGCGAGAGACTACAAGAGAACTCGTCACAGGTTGAATGAAGCGAGTATTTTTAGTGCTGTATGAATCAGTTGAGCTCAATGCTCATAGTGCTCCAGGAAGCAGTATTTCTTATGAATGAGATTCAATTTTCAAGTTTGCAAAAAGTTTTCAAAGGCTACGGAAGAATTGCGAAGAAGTCACTCAAAGCATCGGCCCTTTACACGATCACCACAAATTTATCCAAAAGAGTTTCTGTATATCTTAACATTACACAATGCAAAATGATCCAGAAAGTGCTTTTGAGTGAAAATTTGCATCTAGAGCTCGACAGTTATTCTCTAGACAAAAACTGTCTTCGACAAAGTCGTTACGTGTGATAGAGCACTCATTCTTATGTTGTCAAAAATAGGGTGTCCAAAGATAGAGGTAAACATAACCACTTAAGTATTGTCCTACAAAAAAAAAATACATACAACATTATTCTTTTTAGGACCACAACACGTTTTGTTTTAAAGAAAGTTCCTTGAAATTACTTTTCCATTTTTCACAGATATTCAAGATCTTTACGCGAAAAAAATAGAGGAACAGAGCGCGAAGTCGGAAATTCTAAATGATCTTTGACATGCTGAGAATTCGTGAAAAATCAACGTATATGTACCGTTAAGTCGCCATTCACCGTGCATTTAAGCAAATTTGGTGTAACTTCAATCTTTGATGTAATAATGAAATGAAAATAGCCCTTTTAAATGCCATAAAAAGCCTTCACTAAATACAACAATTCTCAGAAAAATAAGAAATTTTATGATTCTGATAAAAAATAATGTGCTTTGAACATTTTTCCGGAACATCTTATGGTCACCTATCACCGTTTTATGTCACCATTTACCGTGCACCTAGCGCTCCATTCCCCGTATAATTTGAATTTTCATCCTAGAGAAGATAAAATAATTAAATTAAGTGTAATATCATGGTTTATATTTAGTGTCATAGTTGATTTGTGAAAAAATAAAGATTGTGGAAAAAGAAGTATCATATTCAGTTCTTTTTAAATTCATTGTGGAATATTTTCTCGATATGAAAACCATTCAAATTTTGATGAGTCAGGAATATAGTTTGATTTGGCCGCCTTCTTAGAGATTTTAGCCTTCGTTTTTCTTTTCTTGTTCTGCTCCTGTCTCTTCGCCACTTCATCTAATTCCTTAAAAGCTCGTTTTTGCTCTCTTTCCTTCCGCTTAAGTTCTTTTGCTTCCTGTAGTGCATTTCGTTCACGTTCTTTTGCTTCCGCGAACTCAATAAAATTAATACTTGTTGCAACAAAAGAAGGATGAATAATTTTCTGCTTTTTCTTAGCCTGACATGGTGTCTCAGAGTTTGGAATAGAAAACGACACTGTGAATATATCGTGATAATCCTAACTCGGCAATGAATTATCACATATCATCTGGCACGATTCTTCAGGAACTGCATTAGCTTCAACCTCGGTCGTAGATTTCGCACCTGTTAAAAATGTGAAAAATATATGTCGTAATCTGTGGTGGATCAGTACATGTAATGGGATTGTCCGTCTCCTCCAGGTTATGGTAAATAGTATATCGAAACCCTTCAAAACACGTAACGCGAGACAAGTCACAACTAAATAATACTTACAAAAAGGATATTCATTAGAAAGAACTCACCCACACAATCTGCGATAGAGTTTAGATTATTGTCACATTGAACATCAAGAAGAGGAGCTGTTACTGGTGTGAATCAGTCCTTTTTCATTGCTTGCCACAAGTAAAACAAGTTTGTATCTGCAACATTTCCTTTCCATATTTCATCGTTCTCGGCATTCTGAAACTCAATGAAATGTTTAATGGTCACGCGACCTTCAAGCACTCCTAAAATATTGACTTCTTCAGGTTCCAGAGGATTAGATGCCACATCAGCTGTATTTGAAGAAATATACGGATGTCCGGTTTCGCATGGAAGCGATTTGTTGTCCACCGCATTTGGATTCCTCGGATAAATTCCACTCCTTCTGAGACCATTTCTGATGGCTGCTTCCTTGTCTTTAAAGGTATCCAAGGCACGTTTCATCATTGGACAGATATCTGCCCTGTCGATGGTCTGAGCTCCACGGCTACTGCGTTCTTCCAGGATTGTGTTTTCCCAGTATCTCTTTAATGGCCTCAAGAAGCTCACATCGGTTGAGTAAGTTGAGTAAGTTGTGTGGAGTTCGGGTACAAAGCAACTAACACGATTTGATTTTGATGACAGAAATCGGTACTCATAAGAGTCATATGACTTTTATGCCCGTCAAATAACAGGAAACGTAATTTTCTGCTTTTTTCAGCCAGAGAAGAAAAATATTCCTCAGATAATCATAGAATGTTTCTCCTGTCATCCAACCACTTCCAGTAATCCCAACACCATAGTCCTCTGGAGCACTTCGAGCAATTTCTCCCGGAAGTCGACTTTTATACGGAAACAAAATTAAAGGTGGCATCAACCTTCCTGCAGCGTTTCCAGCGAACAATACAGTATAATTTTCCTTGTGACTGTTGCCAAAAACGGTCTGCACATGCTTAGTGTCCTTGGGAGCTAGGATTTTTTTATTTCGCACAACCAGCTGAAAAGCAGACTCGTCCAAATTGAAAATCTGGTTCGGCAATTGTAACAGGTGCTCCATTCCTTCTTCTGTAAGTTGCTGATGCACCTCCTGGAACCAATTCCTTAGTTGACGCTCTGTTACAGCAGCTCTGTGTTTTCCGAAAACATTGGATTTCCTGGCGGAGACTTGAGGATGTCGTTTGAGGAACAGAGACATGTATTTTTTCCCAGGAATCCCATGTTTTCAACTTCATATAGCGCACATATCGTCCCACACAGATCCGGAGCCTCTTCATTGTAATTGGAAGACCAACATGAGCAGAATTTTCAATCCACTCTACAATCTTGCGTTCACATTCTGCAGATAACGTTGATGATGCGCCAGGTTTTGATCCGGGAGGGTATTTGCATTGAACTTTGTCGCGAATAGTCTGTACTGGTATGTTGAATTCCCGACTCGCGGATCTCACCGGTACTCCACGCCGAACAGTATCGATTGCTTTCTCCAAATCATCTGCGGAATAACGCATCTTTTGAAATTTCTTCTTGCTCATTCTGTAAAAAACAAGACAAATTGTCGGTTATGTATTTGGAAATTTCAATGCACGGTGAATGGAGAATGCAGCTTTATGAAGGATCCATTCACCGTGCATTTTTGTTTTGATGAATGTAAACACAATTTTCTTCTATATCTTATACGCGGTCTCAAAATACATACCTGAAACTGCGATTGTACGGTACAACTGGAGAAAATTCACTGCAACAAGTATTTTAAACGCTAAAATCTCAAAAACGTTGTTGCCACCTTTTTTTCGTAGCGACGCTGATGGAGAGCTAATTGCTTCGGATGTAAACAAATAAAAACGTCGAAACGACACTTGAAAAGGATTTCGATCGCTACTATGACCCATATCAAAGTTTTTATACTAGTTTTGGTAACATAGATGCAAAAGTTCTCCCGCTGTTTCGAAAAAATATTGGAACATATTTGAAAATGCACGGTGAATGGCGGTACATCATTTCAAAGCTACAACTTTCAGGTATTAGAACGTTTACATACATATTTTTATTTTGGTTTGTGTAGGTGAAGTGGGCAACAATATTGGGAAGAAATAAACAATGGATTTTTCTCTCTTTTTTCGAAGATTTTCCGGACTAACAAAATTTTTTGCCAGCCTACTCAATAGCAAATCCAATTAACCTTATCAACCAGCTTTTATTTGGTCCCTAGTAGGTTCCTTCCCATACAGAGATATTTTTAGTTTGAATGAAAAATTACCCTTTCGCCTTTCATGATGAATTATTTAATAACAATCATTGCACCCTAAATCGAAAGGCAGCTTTGAAAACTTCAATAAATTGTGCATAAGGATAATTTTTCACATTGATGAATAAAGAAATATTTAAATTTTCTGCATCGATTGCACAAAAGTACCAAAAGCAGGATTTTTATAGTGCTTTACAAAATCTACTGTAACTCTTCAAATATCACAGTAAGTTTTAATGTTTGCAGATAAATTTTTAGCCTAGTGTATTCCCTAACTATCTGTGAAAGTTTCATATTGATACGTCCAGCCGTTTTTTCTAGCTGATTTTTCAAAGTTTGAAGTGTATTGGAGGAGCATTTAATCGCAAACTGTCCCAGAAATTGTATAAAAATATAAACTGGTTGATAAGGTTAATTGGGTTTGCTGTTGAGTTGGTTGGAATAAAATTGTGTTAGTCCAGCAAATCTTTGAAAAAACAGAGAAAAATCGATTATACATTTCTTCCCGATATTGATGCTCTCTACACTCACACACCCAAGATAGAAATATGTACGTAAAATATTCTAATACCTGAAAATTTTAGCTTCAAAATGATGTACATCCGATCGATATGATTTTTCACGATTTTTGACAGCATGTCAAAAATCACTTAGAATCTCCGACTTCGCATTCTGTTCCTCTAATTTTTTTTGTCGAGTGTATGCAAGAGGTGCTTGTTCCACCTGAAAATCAATTATTTAGAGACGAATGAAATGCAGAGATTAAAGCTTCTATTGAACAAACAACTAGCTAAATGGAAATCCATTATCTGCTTCTGTAGGAGCATTGAACCACTGCGACCATTAGGTTGACCTATTGTGGTAATATTGCATTATTTTTTTCACAAAAACAAAACACGAAGCCAAACGTTGACAACGATAATTCCAATTGAAGAAATCAAACAGAAGACAAAGAAGACAAACTTTTCACTGCAGAACAAATGCGCAATAATTTTTTTTTTAATCACTTTTCCCTACAGACAAACATTTTTTTCGAATTCTCCTATTCTTCTTCAATATTTCCAAATTTATTCTATCTATCTAATTTGAGTACAAACGGCGGCAACGATATGAAGACGATTTAAATCTGCGATGAAATTTTTGAAGAAAATTTAGCTATGTTGGCACTAGTCGTGCGGCGACTTTCCCCATGCCCAAAAATCAACCAAAATATGACGAACGGAGATGTTTAATTCACGAGCAAGCTTTCTCAAACTTGAATGACGATTTCCGAGCACTACAGAAAAACCTGTTTGCGCAACTTTTTGCATCAATAAATCTCGTGTGACTTTTTTTGTGTATCTTTTTTGTGCGGTTTTATCCACCGCATAAAAAAAGCTTTCTTCAAAATGTGTAGCGAACACTATTTTTTTAAAGCTACCGGTGAAGTTTAATACGATTTAGTACAGGTTTGCCTGTATTTCTTTTATTTAGTCAACGTTTTTATCAGTTGCGGAGGTGGATCGCCACAAATTGGTCATCGCTTCTCAGCTGTCTTTGAATGTCTTATACCATTCAGAAAGCTATGTTTTCGACATAGTTGAGTCACCAAATGTATTCCGCATCGTTTTCAACGATTTGTCACGAGAAATTTTTTTTGCAACAGAAATTTTCCTCAATATCTTTTACCAATAGGAGTATTATTATTCTTGATTCTACCGCTTATTGCTCATCCGCTGTTCAATTATTGTTGCACCCATCCATCAGTTCATATAAATATACTGAAACTCGTCCGCACTTTTGGCATATGCTCACAAAATTTGCTCTACACTCAATCGGTTAATGAGCTTATATCTCTACACTTCACGTTTTTTAAGGGAAGCTATTGACCTATGTAAACATTTATGGCTTTTAACAAACGTTCGAAATATGCAAACCCATCTGTTTGAGCACCGAACGTCAAAGGTTTTACCAAATCGGTATGGAATGTGCCGACCCGAAACCCGAAGAAGAAATGAAAAGAACTGGAACCTGGAACCAGAGATGCCAACCTTCCTGATTTTTCAGGATTTCCCAGACTTTTTAGCATGTTACCTGAGATCCTGACAAACACTCAACTTTGCCTGATTTTTCCTGATTTTTATAATTCTTACATTCATAATAACTTGCATGAAAAAACTTTATTATCTATCTATTCCTAAGCGATTTGCCTTATCAAAGGTACGTTGTCGATATTTACTAATTCAAAGTTGTCGTGAAAGAAAGATACTTCATCAGAATAACATGCCCGAAAGCAATTTCGAATGGTAATATTTTGAATAAATATAATTTCATGGTGTTTTGTGATTGCTTCAAATATGTAGTCGTGATACTTACTTAACCATTTGTCTATACATTTCCCGATATTTCCGAAGAAACTTTTCATTATAATATTAATTTTTATCAGATACAGTTTTTCTCCATATCAATTATGATCATAGCTTCACAAACATCTGCTCGTCAGATTGAAATCATCTTTAATGATGAATTTTAATTATGATAATATGGTGAATATATAATCGAATCAAATAACACCTAATAATATCGAATAGTTTCATAAATGCAATGAAAATGTAAGCGGAATAAACACCATTGCAAACTCCAAAGCAATCAGTCGATAAACTCCCACGAGTACTGCTTGCAATTGTTCATATTAAAAGCAGAAATCCAGGATAGGCTTCGTGTTCCATCAGGGCAACGCCAAACTTCAAATCTGTTTGACAACACGACAAATTATTTTGGAGCCTGGTGGGAGGAGCTAGCTCATCAGCTAAACTAACCGGATATTGATTATCTTAAGCAGTTTGCAACGAGAAAGCAAACATATTCTGGGAGGATGCAATTTTTCAGCTGCGTGAGCGATGGGAAAACATTGCGAAACAAAACTATTGATATAAAATTGAATAAATGTATGTCTGTCTATAAAATCGATGATCTTGTTTTCTCAACAATCGGCACGAACTTTTCGAACAACCCGATATGAGCTATCCTGATTTTTATTTTTATTTTTCCTGATTTTTCCAAATTATAGTTAGCAACCCTGCCTGGAATCATTTTCTTATTTTCATAATTTCTGGAAATTCGCAATGAGAAACGAAATTTTGTGTGATTGATTCGAATACTCTTTTCTAAATATCTGTATATCTGACGCTCGTTTGATTTTGACCGTCTACAGAAAACATAGAGATCTAGACTCTGTATTTTCGTCTACATATTCGTAAATATATTTGGATTCGTTTGATATCAAAAAAGTTAGTTTTTAACCTTTTAAGTATTAAAACCTGCACTGTTTGAAAACTACCATGCGCTTCCATTGGATAAAAGTGGCTTCACTGGAGAGTGGACACACATGACAGTTTTGAAGCATGTACTTGATGTAGTTGGAAAAATTGCTGAATATTATAAGCAGATTCATTAAATTCTTGAACATGACGGGATAATACGACAAACATATTAAAATAGTCTATTTACTATAAAAAAGGACAATAAATTAGAAATATTTTTTCAAATATTGCGAGAATGGCTGCATTTAGAAGGATATTGACGAAGAGCTTTTATGTTTTAAATTGAACTCGGATTCATAATTTGTGCCTAAAAATGATTGTCAACATACAAAACATACAGAAATTCGATGTTTCACAAAGTTCGTCGAAAATAGTTTTACCATCTTGGATTCATTTTTTAAATTTTCTACATGACTTCTATATTATATAAAAAAAAAATCAAAAATGCATATATTAATTTAAAAAAAATGAATTGAAAACAGACAATAAATTAGAAATGTTTTTTTTTAAATATTTCGAGAATTTTCATTAAGGAAATTGATAAAAAGCTTTTTTATTTTAAACCACATCAGGAATCATAATTTGTGGCTAAAAATGATTGTTAACATACAAAAATTCGAAGTTTCGAAAATTCATAAAAATTCGATGTTCCACAAACTTTGTCCAAAATAGTTTTACCATATTGTACCAATTTTTTAAATTTTCTACATAACTCCTATTTTATATGAAAAAATTAGAAAAAAATTAATAGATATGTATTTTAGATATTTCAAATTAAAGTTTTTTTTGTGAATAAAAAAAGAGTACTAATTTTCTTTCTCAGTGTATATTTTTTCACGTTTGGACATCAATACTCTATAACTCCTACAAAAACTCAAAAACCAGTTTTTGAGATATAAATGATCAAAGGTTTCTAAACTTTAATTCGAATCAAAAATACTCATGTTTTGTCAGTTGTCGATTTCATTTGGGATTGCTCTATAGTAATGATTGTAGTGAAAACGGTCAGCCCTTTATTTATTTTTTTTTTTTTTTCGTTTACGGTTTACACCAAACATAGGAATCAGATAAAATAGTCAAACAGCTTTTTAGTCGCAGACCTGTGTCATTTTCTCGGATACCTGTATTTAAATTGTATCAAAGGGTACGTAATGGAACGAAAGACAAACAATTATGTGCACGTATTCTAAATTTTCCAAACATTCGTCCTCGAATCTCCGAGAAAAAATATATGGGACATTGCAGATTCTACAAGCATGTTTACACTGAAGCACCTTATTTGAACCTAAAAAAATAAATCACTTATTGTCCATCGGACAAAGATAGACGATAAAATTTACTACCCTTCTTAATTCGGGGCCATACGAAACGTTCTCAAAGACTGTGATGATTGAATATACAAATAATGCCAGCACCTTGTACATACATCCTGTATCTCACCGGAAGCTAGTCTAAAACAAATACAATGTTTCATAACCCAAAAATATCATCCATTTTCTAGCAAACATTCGCCAAATCACCTTCGCTCGGCATGAGTGAGTTCAAAGCACGAAGAACAGAGGAATGATTAATTAGCCCCTGTTAGTGATAATTTTAATACTGACAGTTCCGGAGTTACACACAATTTGCCCCCACTGGGGCGACAGCAGAACAGTAGTAGATGAACCAAGAGAATCCCTTCCGGAGAGTGTTTTTGCATGAATATTGTATTCTACGCGCAGATGCCCCCATCACATTCACATAGGTTGGGGTGTGCGAAGCGAAACTCAATGCTGCTACATTCGCACCTTCCAAACGAGCGTTGCTATTTTTAAACCCAAACCGAGAAGACACATTCGCAAGTGATTCTGTCCTAAATTCCAAACTCCGTGGCATATCCCAGCAGCCGACAGCATCACACGTGAGTGTTTCGCTTTCTCAGCAGTGTTTTTGCAAAACGGTGTATTAATAATTGAGAATGTGCTATTTATAGATGGGTGTCAATTGGATGCAGAAAAACTGATACCAAAAATACGCATCCGCGCGACAGCGCTGAACACACATCATCATCAATTTCGCACTTTAATAACCTCAGTACTCTCAGTTCACCTTTCCGAGAAGACAATGGCGTTTATGGTCGTGACGATACCGTCAACCTCTCGCTGTAAATAAGTTTATTCATCTTAACCCAATAGGAGACTCAGAATAGTCTCTACAAAACAACCGTACGGATCCAACGATGCCGAATAAACAGGTTAAGCTCAGCACAAGTGAATCACCTTTACCATGACGACCGAAAATTCAAAAACCTTGTCTCTCAGTCGCCATAAAATTTTGACTCTTCCATTCGTCATTTGAAAGATGCAATCCCATCCCATCGACGGCCGACAGCAAGAAAAAACAGTGAAATTATCGACAAGGTTCCAAATCGACAGCATCACTCGCGTCACTCCGGCTGCCTCCTTCGGAATGCTTTAGGTCAGACTCCGAGGGCAGCACCGTGGCGGACACAAATGAGGTGTCAGCGGCGTGGTTTGCTCTCAGATAAATGATTAACTACACATGGGAAGCGTTGGTTTCACGGTGAGAAAATTGATGATATTTTTGGGGAAAAACATAAACAAAAATCTGTGAGTCAACTCGAAGAGTTCAAGTCTGCGGCACTGTTGACTTCGGGCTCACGACGCTCGTTCGTGAAATGTTTGTCACCCCATCCTGAACAGCGCAATTAGTGACTCACATTCGGGCCATCAATCGAAAACAACTGGTGAGATGTTTGGTCCCAGGAAAGATAAACAGTCTCTAGTGTCACTCAGAATATTACAATGTAGAGGGATGGATTAAAATTTGGTGATAAATCACTACTCAGATATACACTGACGATACGACAAACAGAACTCAGTTCAATGACATCTTGTTGCAACGTGCGAATCATCTTGTTTGGTTTGATAAATGAAAATAAAGAATAAAGAGTAATTGTTGCGACAATGTAAACAACGAGATCGTTTAGTGTCATGCCAGATGATATCATGTCTTTATATGAAATACACTATTCGCATCAACTTTCAAAAGCAAACTAAAAATTTGAATTTTAGAAGAAACAAATACAATTGAATAGGGTTTCTTCATCAAATTCTTCTGTTCGTTTGATATCGCAAATTGAATTTTATCTGAAATTTGAAGGTACAAATCAAAGTCAAGTATATTATAAATTGAAAAAATCATAGACCAACACCAGCCTTAGAATATTTTAATATGAATTCCATCTTTTTTTAAAACAAACACAATTTCTTGTTCATAAAACGGAAGATTCATTCATGTGAAGTATTCTCAATCCACACCGAAAACCTTCGTCCATATATCAAACAATTTATTAGTTCCTTCTCTGATGAGATCCTGGTCTTTTGAGGTAATCTAATTATCGAACCAAAAGATGAAGCTTTCGGGAGAAATGTTTAGCTGTTCCCTAAACTCAGAAACAAGCTATACAGGTCGGACTCGATTATATACAGACTCGATTGTATACAGTTTGGAAAAAAAATATTTTATTCATACAGTGAAAAGATTTTCGGAGACTATATATAATCGAGACCTCCCTGAATGTATCTTTTCGCAATATTTTCGGTATGACTTTGTAATATTTTTTTTTAATAAGCACATTTATTCCGAACGCCTGAATTACATTAAAAGACTTTCTTCTTTCCAAGACTTCTACAGATACTGTGTTATTTGCATTCAAAATAAAAAGTCATGCTAGTTATAAATAATCCTAGCGATCTGAATTTTTACATCTTGTAATTTGTTTGAAGAAGGAAACTTCCAAAACAACCTATTTTTCACAATTGGTGATCTCCTTGATTGGCGATCACAGATGAAACTATCTATTTGAGATGTAATACAGACAACTGAAAAGTTTGACATGAGATGAAAGGCTTCAGCACAATCATATGTTGATGCAGTGTGGGAAAAAAGTGACCTACTGATTTTCAAACAGGACCTCCTGCAAAAAATACTCTTTGCAGAATTTCAGCTCAGTCGGACTTTCTCTCATTGTGTCGCAAACACATTTGAGCTTTTTGAAAACAGTAACGGAAAAAACTAAGTCGTTTTTACCCCTTAAAAGGCGATTTTTGACTGAAATATTTTTTTTTTTAAATAACAGCATAACCCTTTTTTTAAAAACGACGATTTCATACCCCCCTTGAGTGATTTCACGGATTTCAAACTTTGCTGTTTTTGCGACGCTAGTAAATAAAGTCCGATTGAGCTGTAATTTTTTTACAAGGAATTTTATCGCGGCAATCAACATTTTACAGGAAGCCCCGTTCGAAAATACGAAAATACCATACACTAATTCCAGACAAAATCAAGTTGAGGAATAGTCCTGAAGGGAAGTCAACTCCATGACGGCTCGTTCTATGACCAGAAGCTTGCTGACCTCAGTATCAATTATGGAGATGTCACTCACGTATGCCACCACTAAATCCAGCGAATCCTAATAAATGGAACGAATCTTTTCAAGGAAAAAATATAGGTACATACAATACAAATAGTTGAATACTGAGAGGGTCGAATTACCTTACAAAGCATAGAATAGTGATTTTTGTGGAATAATAATCGAAAAATTAGGGATACAAATTCCTGATTGAAACGGACGTTCCACATCACGTTTTGTTGGGTTGTTACTGGATGTTTCTCTTCTATAGCCACTTCCCATTGCATTGATTGTTGTCGAAAAACATAGCCAGTGGTATCAAACGGTTTCCCTGGCACGACTGATCTTTTTTTTCACTATGGGTGCTGGTTTCATGCAGGCTTTTTGGTTTTCGTATTATCATAATGTGTCAGTTTTTCATCAGTTTGTTAAAGCTGTTCCCTACAAATAAATCTTTCCATTCTTTCTTTCCAATAACATTCCAAAAATGATGTCTTTTAATTAATTTGAACAGATTTCTAACTAATTCATTACTATTAAATAATTGCTACAACTGATTTTCAAGATCGATCTTTTCATGAACTGAATAAGGAGGGTTTTTAGTCAAGAAATTCGAAAAAAACGGAGTTTTGTTCATATTTCTGGAGTTTTAACATTCCAGAATATGTCCATCAAAGTAACGTTAGTGTCATTAAAAAAAAGTTATTTTGGTGAAGCGGTATTCAATACGTTGTTGACCCAAAACTTTCAACACGTTTTTTTCTCGAAACTACTTGTTCCGAACTGGCATACACGATATCTCAAGTTCTACCGAACCGATTGATTTCAAATTTGGTATGAACATTCTTTATACAACTATCGATCGCATGAACCGATAAACATTTTATTTTTTTCCAAATTTACTATTTTGGAAAAAAAAATCGAAAAAAAAAGTACTAAAACTTGTTTTTTCTTGTCAACCTGCCACCATAATGGTTGAACACAATTGTTTTGGCTTTTCCGAGATTCACATCATAGCGGCGTCTTTGCTGGTTAAGAGTCTATTAGATTTTTCAATTCGGATAACCAGAAGGGCAGAAATCGTGTACGCATTGTGTAGGGCATGTTTTTTTGGACCCTCCCCACTTCACACGCTTGTAATTTGTTTTAATTATGATTTTTTTTTCGTTTAGTTATTTTTGTATTCCTTGAAGATTAGTAGACAAGTAATATATCAATTGATAATATAAATAGTATTTGTCCGTACGTCCGAAATTCGTGCATCTACTAATGTTTTAATGTTTTCTATATTTGGGTGATGAGATCCAATGGATAGCAAAATATTATGTTTATCTGTACTGTGTTCATAAGAAAACAAAAAAGACTAGGTCATTGGCTTTAATTTGATATGTCGATCATCTGAATTAGCTCAAAAGCTACATATGAATTTTTGGAAAAAATCATTTTTTCAAAACAGGAAAAAAGTTGATTTTTTAAACTACCCTAAAATGAAAATGGGTACCCTAATAAAAAATGTACGGGTCTAATTTTTTGCGTTAAAGAACAAAACCCATTTCAGTATACGCTCGTTGGTGAAAATGGAGAGCTAATAAAAAAGACATAGATGAAATTTGGAAGTACACTCAACTCAAAAACGTATTAAAGGAGCAATTATTTTTAAGTGATATTTGATAGGCTGTAACTTAATATAGAAACAATATACAATGAATGAATATGAATGGAGAGTGGAGTATATATTCTTATAAATTTACAGGTTTTAAATTTTTGAATATCCCAAACACATATTTTCGCATGTGTAAAAGCTCAAACTGTAGAAAAATATATGTTTTTGTGATTTCTACTCAGTAAAAAATACTTACTTTTTGGTTTTCTACTTACATTTGGTGAACGTCGAGATCTGATGATATCTCGCAAAAAAAAAAATTGGCCGAAAATCGACTTTTTGGGCCTGTGTGGCCAAAAAATCAAAACTTATGTGCTTTAAGGCACCCTTAAATCATGTCTGATTGAGCTGAAATTTTGCACAGGTCATTTTTTTTAGGCCAATAAACAAAATGTACATGGTCGGTTTTTGAAGTTCGCTGATGAAATTTTTTCCATACATCCATTGCCACCCTAAAGACCACAGTGACCACTGGATATGGATATGGAATACATACAAGAGCGCCTTGCTGATTAACACGATGAACCCCGAATTGTTTTTGCTAAGCTTGATATTGTGCACCAGTAGCATTTACACAATATCAGTGTCGGTCCCCATTCCCAAAGAATTTTATTGTATAAAAAGAAAATAGTCAGAAATTTGACTAGAAAGTAGTCACATAGCGTAAAATATCTGAAAACAAACAATTTTTTTTTTATTACAGTAAAACCTGTTTTTGTGCGGTTTTTTTTTGTAAGGATTTTTTTTTTGTGCGGTTGATGAAAAGAAGCATATTTGACGAAGTTATCGTCCATTCATTTTTTTTTTCGATAGTTTATATGCATTTCAGTGCGAAAAAAGCATATTTGCGTCTCAATTATCACCTTCTGAAATCATTTCCTTCCTCCCATCAAATGCTCTAAGTTGTTCTGAGTTTTCTAACTGATTTTTCTGATTTCTATTAGCAACACGTTTCGACATGCAACTAAAGACACAACTCAGCCACGGGAAACCGAAAAGCAAACTGTCCCATCGCGAAGCAGGGAATTAAAAGGAAATTGAACGGTGAACGGCGTGGATTTGAGTTATTTTCTTGGTGGAAACTTTTTTTTATGCGGTCCCTATCTACCGCACAAAAAAGGTTTTTCCAAAATGTGTACCGAACACGACTTATTAAACCGAACAAGACTACTTAAAGCTTTGCACGATTTTTTTATGCGATTTTTTTTATGCGGTCCATATTCCACGCACAAAAAAAGGTTTGACTGTACCTTATTTTCTAACGGTAAACCCCAGTAATTGATGTTTTTTCTAACAAAAAGCTCAACGCCAGCGACCGACACGGGACTCAACGTGTTAATGATCAGCTGCATCCCAATAGGAAGTATCCCGCGTCAGCCACACGAAGAAATGAAGAGTCAACCGCGTGTAATCGGTTTCATACTACTAACATAGTTCATAAGTATAATCATTTGAATATTAAACTCCCGACCCGTCAGGCTAACGACAAATGAAATAAAAAAAAACAAAAATGTAATTGTTTTGGAAAAAAGTGATGAATTTTGAAAAGTATTAACGTTTAAATAATCCCACGTCAACTTAGCGAAAATACAGCGGATTGTGAGCCCACCCTTTCCGTTTGTTAACCGTTGTTTCATTTTACAAGAGCGTATTCAAATTAATTGACCTATTTTCAGAAAATCGTAACATGAGTTCATGATTAAAATAAGGTGTTCGACAAAGTTGTTGGAAAGTCAAAATGCATTGACTTTTCATTTTTGTCATTTTCGGAAATTGGGAAAAACACGATTTAACGACATAACTCGAAAACGAAAAATAAACACCCCTCTGATTTTTTGGAAATGTTATGTAAAAATTTTCAAGAAAAGATATTAAAAAATATTTGAAAAAAAACCCAAAACCATGTGAACTATGAAAAACTAATACACTCAATATTTACGTAAACAAAATCACAGGTGTAATGTTTTGTCAAAGAAGATTAGTTCGTTGACATCCATTGGATATGTCGATCTGCTCAATCGGTTCAGTAGTTCAAAGGTTATGAATTGAAAATTAAAAATGTGTTTTTTTGGAAAAAAAGGGGGGCAGAATTGATTATTTCGTATCACCCTAAAATGGAAATCAGCACCCTAATGAAAAATAAAAAAAATGGGTGGGTTATATATAAGATATAACCACAAGGTTGACGTGGGACTACCTTAGCTTAGCAATTATATGTTTGTATTGAGTAAATTTTTGATTGAATGAAACAATTTCCGAATTTAATTGAATCCAATATATTTGCTTCGTGAGAAAAAGATTGAATGATGCCAAGTAAGGTCAATTCATGCATTGTGATAGATTATGTTCTACAAGTAAATTTAGGACTGTCACCCTTTTACGTTTGGTATGATGGCATCTTGGTTTTGAAGTCTGTGTTAGACAAACACATTTCATTCGGAAAAAGAATGCCCCCGATTTTCATGAATTTGCAATGCCAACTTCCCCAAGCACCTTGGTTCTGAAGTTTGTGTTGGGGAAAAATATTTTAGTCGGAACAAAAATGTCCCCGACTTACGTGTATTTCCAATGCCAATTTCCCACGCTCCATGGATTTGAAGACTGTGTTAGGGAAACACATTCCAGTCGGAACAAAAGTACCCCCAACTTTCATGTATTTGCAATGCAGATTTCCCCAAGGCTGCTTGGTTTTGATGGATGTGTTGGGGAAACCGTAAATCGGATCAATCAAAACAAGGCAGTTAGGACGTTTAGATAACGCTTAACATTTTACACTTATTCAATTGTTTCTCTAATGAAAATTTTATGATTTTTTTAATGACATTTTATTAACTGCGATAGAAGCGTAAAAATATTCCCTATCAATTGATGCAAACATCTTTCCGATCCAATAATAAATGTTCGAGTTATAAGCATTCGGAATCTTTCATTTTCTCCTGCATGTTCTGTGTTTAGGTTTTCGTTTTCCCCCATATACTCCGGTTAGACGTAGTCACACGTCAAAAATAAGACTCTAATATCTTGCAATAGGGAAGCTAACTATCAATTTTCACGAAAATCTGAAAATCATCATATCGGTTGGGCAGAGAATAGCTGTATATTTGTACACCAGCTAATTTTTCAAATTGCTTTTCGCTGATGTCCTGTAAGTAAGGACAGATAAAAATACATTTTCTGTTTATTTTTTTTTTTGCAATGAAAAAATATCAATAGTGTTCAGGTATGAATTTGTGACGTAATTGGGGCAGATATACTCGACGAAAAAAAAACGAGGAACAATTCGCAACATCGAGGTTTTGTAGGGATTTTTGAAAGGCTGTAATTTCGTGTGAAGTGCACACCTGTAGATGAAATACACATAACTTTAAAGCTACAAGATTTTCATTTTTGAAATAATAATTCCTCGAATCTTTCTCGAGATTTTTTCCTTCTAATTTAGTCGCACATACAGTATTGGTTTAGTAGCTAAGCTGTACAATGGTGGAAAAAAACAGCTAATTTCAATTCCCGTCTGATGAAAATGTTATGGAAGAGGATCGCCATTTTTGCTGCATCCGGTGTAAGAGAATGGATTTGGAACCAATACGTCGAAGCGGTCTGAAGAACCCCAGTTCCCCATTGGAGTCAACCCATCCGCAACACAATCAATGATATTTCTTTATAGAATGATCTTACTAAAACATTTTATGAAGCAAAGTTCTGCCAAATTGATTCGTTATTTTTTGGTTGCAAACATATTTTTTTAATCCTCAGAAGCTTAGAAAGAAAAAAGTTTTTCTTTCTCCGAAATTTTTGTCTATAAAATATATACATTTTGTTTATTCATGATCAACAGTATTTAATTCGTGATCCATATTCCTAACACTATTTCTGCACGATTTTGTGTATATGTATTTCGACCAATTACTGTGAAAAAAACATAGTTAAATAATTGAACATTGTAATATTAGGTTGAGAACCTTTTTTTTTATTATTGCCAACTTAGAAGTGAAACCAAAATACCTCTCTCTTACAGAAAACCTCATTCATATTATCAAAAAAACTGGAACAGTCAAAATCAATCTTATCATTCATCAGTAACAGGTACAGGTTGTATTCACTTGGTATCAAACAGTTTCATCAAATAAAATTCAATCTTCCATTAGTTGGCCATAGGAACGGCTCACATATGACCTAAATCGAATCATTTCAACAACTTCCTTCCGAACCTAATATTTCATTTGGCATGTTGAATCATATATATATATATATTTGAAAATGAAAATAGTATTCTTTCATTGAAGCTTAAATAAATCAGCCCAAAGTATAACTGAATTGCAAAAAAATGATGAGAATATGAGATCTATCAGGGAGAATTTAGAAATTGTGATGTATGTACTCAAATTTCTGAATGCTCGTGAGCGAAAGAATTAATTTATCGAATCTTACAATCATTGTCCATTAATCAATTTAGGAAAAACTGCCATCATTATCCATTAATCAATTTAGGAAAGCTGCCAGGATTCATATTCTCAAGCTGGAGAGGATACAATATCGTTGCTTGCGTATAGCCATGGGGTGTTTGCATTCGACACATACGATGAGTCTCGAAGTTTTGGCAAGAGTACCCCCGCTTACTCTTCGGTTCACAGAATTATCCTACAGATTTCTCATCCGTTGCAAGATCATGAATCCATTGGTGATTGATAACTTCGAAAATCTACTACAACTGACTCCTCAGTCAAGTTTTATGTCTTTATACCATGAGTAAAGGGTGTGTCACATCAAATTGTATCTTCAGCTTTCGCTTATAATGAGATAAGAGTCTATAGATCACGTTGACCATGCTTCACTGTCAATTTTTCGTAAATTTGGAAAAATGTCGTCGAACGAAAAAGAGCGTCGTGAATTAATCCTGAGCACTCATTTCGAGAATCCAGTGTTGTCACATCGGGACATCGGTAAGATGCTGGGAATCGTCCAATCCACGGTCAGCAGAGTACTAAAACGATACTTCGAGAACCTAACCATCGACCGGAAGGTGAAGAACGGCAAAAATGGATGCTCCGTCAGTGAAAAAGATCACAAGTGCGTAGTTAAGCAGTTTAGACGTGATCCGAGAAGTTCGGTCCGGGATGTCGCCAATAAGCTAAATTTGTCAAGTTCATTCGTCCAGCGGACCAAGCAGCGGGAAGGCCTGCGTACATACAAGGTTCAGAAGGCTCCTAACCGCGACGAAAGGCAAAACATGGTGGGGAAGACGCGAGCCCGGAAGCTGTACACCGAAATGCTGACGAAGCCGCATTGCCTGGTAATGGACGACGAAACCTACGTCAAAGCGGACTTTCGTCACCTGCCGGGCCTGTTGTTCTTCTCCGCAGAGGACAAATTCAGCGTTCCGGAGGAGATTCGCAAGCAGAAACTATCCAAGTTTGCCGAAAAGTACATGGTGTGGCAAGCGATCTGCTCTTGCGGAAAGCGGAGCGCCCCCTTCGTGATGACCGGCACGGTAAACGGGCAGGTTTACCTTAAGGAGTGCCTACAGAAGCGCTTACTACCACTATTGAAGCAGCACGAGGGCCCGACCATCTTCTGGCCGGATCTCGCTTCGTGCCACTATTCAAAGGACGTGTTGGAGTGGTACGAAGCCAACGGGGTCACCTTCGTGCCAAAGGAAATGAACCCGCCCAACGCGCCGGAGCTTCGCCCAATAGAGAAATATTGGGCGATTATGAAGCATGCCCTCCGGAAGAACCCAAAAGTTGTCAAATCGGAGGCGGACTTCAAGAGAAAATGGATTTCTGTTCAAAAAAAACTACAACCTGACGTTGTACAGAACCTTATGGACGGGGTAAAGAGGGAGGTGCGAGCATACGGGCTTGGGCTCGAAGTATGAATAAAAAGAAAATGCCAAAAGTTGTTTAATAGTTTTTATTTTACTGTCTAAAATTTTCAAAAGGATCGGTCTACTGGGCGAATTTCTACAGCGTTTTTTCCTTGATGCAATTTGATGTGACACACCCTTTACCTTACCCACGACGTGCACCCTTCACCAGGCATCTCCAACCAAGTTTGCTTCCCATACTTTTGCAATTCCTCTGTCATTTTTTATCTGTCCATGCGACAAAAAATCCATGGAATACCAGATCACCTACGCTCCAATGTTATTCCGTCGATATTTTCGGAAAAATATGGGAAAGTTGGATCTGATAAAATGTTCTTTACTGACGGTTCATACATAAACGGGTCCACTGGCTTCGGCATCTTCAATGAAAATTCCAGTGCCTCTTTCAAACTCAAAGAGCCTTGTTCCGTGTATGTCGCTGAAATGGGTGCGATATTCTATGCTCTAGGGATCATTGAAACATTGCCCATCGACCATTATTTTATTTTTTCAGACAGTCTCAGCTCAATAGAGGCAATCCGCTCAATGAAAGTTGATAAACGCTCATCTTATTTCCTAACAAGAATAAGACATCTATTGAGTGTTTTGGTCGAAAAATTATTCAAGATTACCTTAGCATGGGTTCCCTCTCATTGCTCGATTCCGGGGAATGAGAAAGCGGACTCGCTAGCTAAGGTGGGCGCTTTAGAAGGCACTCTTTTTGAAAGGCAAATTGCTTATAATGAATTTTTCCACATTCCTTGTCAGGACACACTCGTAAGTTGGCAGCGCTTGTGGAGTGGAGATGAGTTCGGTCGTTGGTTACACACGATTATATCTAAGGTCTCGACGAGTGCATGGTTCAAGGGATTGAATGTAGGTCGTGATTTCATTCGCGTGATATCTCGGCTCATGTCCAATCACTACAACCTAAACGCGCATCTCTATCGCATTGGGCTCGCAGCAAACAATCTTTGTGATTGTGGCGATGGCTACCACGACATCGAGCATGTTGTCTGGTCGTGTATCCGGTTCCATGCTGCTCGCTCTCAGCTCTCTAGAGCACTGAGAGCACAAGGCAGACAATCGGATATCCCCGTCCGGGATATCTTAGGTAGCCGTGATCCTGATCTTCTGCTTCATCTATACCTGTTCCTCAGAAACGCCGATGTCAACGTTTAATGATGTTTCCTTCGTTGTGTCCCTGTTTCATATCCCTCCTATCCGATCTATAAACTTTTACTTAGTCGCGGCAATACATACACACACTCTTTACAGATACACGGGCCAAAGGTTGTGCAGTCCACTGATCATTCAACAAGAGCCAAAGGTTGTACCGCTCATGACAACTCTACACGAGCTGATGATTGCGCCGGCTAGTGACCATTCTATCCTGGATTCCTCGAGTCGAGAAGACGCACCACGCTAGATATGGGGTACATACTAGGGGGGCGTTGCTGATTAACGGTCAGCTGCATCCCAATAGGAAGTATCCCATGTCGGGCACACGTACAGAGCATTGGAGACAGCAACATCCCAATTACGAAAACACTTGTAATACTAACCTCGAGCCGACCGCGAGTAATCGGTTACATATTACTAACATAGATAATAAGAAAAACTGTCAAAATATTGAACTCCGGCCCCGTCAGGCTAACGCCATATGAGCCTTGATAAAAATATATATTTTGGGAAAAAAAAAATTCCGATTGAATGTATCCGAACAAAACAGATTATTATTATTAAGATAGTCGGGATTGATAGCCAACGTGAGTGAAAAAGCGCAATAAAAAAAATCGCCGTTGATGTTTATTGATAGAAAGGAAGGAAAGTAAACGATCTCGACAGATAGCTCACCACGGCCACCTCACATCGAACCAAAAAGCAAGCTGGCAAAGCAACACGTTTATATTTTCTCACCTGGAGCTAGAAAAAAGTGGGATGCATTTTTTTTTTCAAATACACCGGAGAGTGAAGATTTTTTTTTTTTACTTTCATCACTTTTTCGAATTGAGTACAAAGATTGAATAAAAACAACGGAAGGTGGATATTTTCGCAAAAAAATATGAACATGCTTCGTACACAAAACATCTAACACGTCGATCACCTTGTGTCGAGGAAGACCTCCCAAACCTCAAACCATGAAAACATGTCTCATTCGACCTTCTAGCCATCTGCACAAGTACAAGGATCATGATATCAACTTTCCGACGAAATCAACCCAATTTACGCTCTATTTTTTTCTCGAAATCTCCCATCGCGAGTACCGCGCGCCCCATAACACATGCCGCCGAATCGCGCTCATTTCACACACACCATTTGCGAGACACAGTCAGTGAAGCGATGATGGTATATTAAAATAAAGAAGCAGAAAAAAAAACCACAACAAATTCCGCCGTCGGTTAAATCGGCCAAATTGCGGACACAAGAACACGCGAAATTAGTCACACCTGAGCGGGAGATGAAAAGTCGAGCTTTCCCGTGTCCCAACACAATCGCGGACTCAGTTTAGTGCAAAGATTCGCGTTTCGTACACCTCTAGCTGCTGCTTCTCAGGGTTCGCGGAAAATTTTAGTGTTTTTTTTTTCGTGAAAGAAGCACACCAGCAATCGCGATCGGGCGCGAATTTTCCCCATTTTTTCGTTTTTGGGTTATGAATCAGAGTGGGAATCCTCTGTGGAAGGTGCAATAGTTTCAAAAGTGCTAATAGTGTCCGGGTCATAAATTAGTGAAAAACTAGTTTCGTGTGTGTGAAGTGAATCTTCCGAAAAGCAGCCAAAATTACTTCGTTTGAGGTGAAAGGTGCGAATGCGAATCAATCATCATCATTATTAGGTTTCCATTTATTTTAACGATGGTGGTAAAAATAATTTGGTCGGGGAGCGAAATATTGGACCCAGAAATAAAAATCGGACACAATTAAAAAATTATTTGAGCGAGATAAATAAATTAGGCGCTCGGTGCATTTCGGGCGAACGAGCATTCCACCAAATGTAATTAATGCGGCTTTTGCGCCGCAGATATGTGATAAACGCAATTGCAATTGCTGATTTTCGATCCAATTTGTTTTCACACGAGGCGAAAGCGGAAAAATACGGAAACAACAAATTAAAAGCCCGGTCAAATGCCATTCACCGCAACAGAAGATACGGAAACCCCGGACAAAATCCTGTTTTTTTTTTTGCACAACCCAATGCCCCAATCACGTGGGTTGCGAGCACTTACCGGAGGGGATGCAATTAAAAAGGCCTGACCCGCACCTACTTATTACCGAGGCTTAAACCAGCCACGAGGGAAAAACACGCCAATCGATTCAGCAGCAGTTTGACTGCAGCTAATGATTTAATTATACCTATTGAGAATGAAGCACGAAGCACTGTGCACCGAGAAGGAAGAAGGACACGACATTTTACGCAGAAAAGTTATTTGTCGCTTGAGATAGTTTCCAGAAGTGGAATGTTCATAGTTCGAAACTTTACTTCAAAACACTGAACGATTTTCAGAGAAAATGACAGTACTCACAATCCTGCTCTGTGGTAGTCTTATTAAAAAAATCTTTTTCATCTTTCACTCTTTACAGGTTTGAAGCGCGTTGCCTGGCCACCACCAGCTGAAAGTGGTGACGATTACGAGCAACATCCGTCGCAAAACAAGTGCCCTCCACAGGTTCAACAGCAGCAGCAGCAGCACTATCAACAAGCCTCCCCTCAGCCCCATCCACACCAACAACAGCAACAGCATCAGCCCCGAGAGCGTATCATCCCGATTCAAAGGGTAAGCTCGTTATTTGTAAACCAACCAATGTAAACTCTAATCTATTTAAATCCTGCCCTATGAAAGATCCCTATTCTTCCTAACCTCGCTCTTTGTTAGTATGTAGTAATAAAGAACGCCGGTGCCGTGCAATGCTACAGCTGCAACAGTTTTCACATCTTTTGAATCGAGTTCGTATACCCTCGAGTGGTCCACTCGTAATGTTACATTAAATTATGCTACAGTTGTTATCCTTTGAAATGTGCACTACGCAAAGAGCCTTCGTCCCGCTCACACACACACCCACACAGAAACGCCAGCAGACGCTTTGCCAAAGACGACGGCACACATTGATGAAGTGGGAGGACTGAGTACTGTTTCCAAACGATAATTAAGTTCATATTTGCATTAATTATTCCACGACGTTTCAAGCAGTGCAGAGCTGCAGAGCTGTGTGAGGTTTTTGCACCATTGACAGCGCCCAGCATGACTCTCTCGTGCTGTGGAAATGCTGCGGCGTCTTTGGGAGAAAAAAAAACTTAACTTTAATTAATCCCTTTTCAAAGATGATGGGATGTCCCGAGCTGCGGCAAGCTGCGCGTTTTTCATCATTTTTTTCTTTTTGAAATTGTTTAGCAATGTATGCATAAAATTGGAGAAATATGTGCTGCTCATTAGTGGAGCGTGAAGAGAGTGTGATTCACTTTGATAAGTTGGAAACAAAAATTGCATCGTTTTCGGTGAGGAAAAAACATTAATCACCCCCTATAGCGATTATTTTTATCGAGTTGTCGGTGAAGAACCACTTTTCAGTTCACAATGTTACACCCCCTAAAAGTCAGAGTCATACTATTATTATTAGCGACCGAACGATTAACGATGATGGTGTCACTAAAATATGTCATACCTTGAAATCAACAAGCGCCGCCCACCTTTGTTAGTTTCATAGAGATCTTCTCATTTAGTGACTAACATTTTTCGCATAGAGCAATCTCCGACCCCCTCCTTTTTAGTAACGTTGCACACATGGTGTGTGCTTATTGAGAATTTTTTGGGCGTTGATAGAGAGCTCAGCACAGCTCTAATACATTCATTCGATAGCTCAAAAAATCCTCCACTGAACAATGCTTCAATGTGTTATTTAAAAAATTACAAATCGTTTTTAAATCTTGTTTGATAAAACAATAAAATTACCATCTAGCGTCTTTTCATTCTGCTCTAAATGTTTGTTCAGAGGAATCCTAAATTCTAATTTAGATTTAACTGAATTCCTCTTTATGCACTGCACTGCAATCGCGACAATGTATGAAGATAATTTGATAATATTTTTCATTATTCATTGCTAAGGTCCTATTCAATATTTTTAACAGATCGTTCACTTCCACCTTTAGTTTTTGAAATACTTTCTTGGCTTAGTTTCAACCATTTGAGCTTCTTCACAACTATTCAAACGATGTTCTTGATCAACAATTTCAACACAAATATTGCATTTTTGATCTGTACTGTCCAAATATGCAAGGTTGACGTAACCACCAAAACTCTCAATTTAGGGAAAACGCGTTTAGCTCAATAATCATGTCGGTGTACAATTTATATAAAATAATCTGTCCATTTAATAAATATTAACTGTCAAAAGTGGACCGGACGGGTCTTATGAGCTTTCACTAATTATTCAATTGAAAAACGCATTACGTCAGTTTATGTGAACAATGTTTTGGTTGAACGTTCATTCCCATCCTTGACGTATGCTGCTGCTCTTATCTCACTTATCTGATATGGATCAAAACTAGAATTTTCTTCAACTGTTGCTGAATAATGATAATAACGATGATGATGATGATCCCGCCTCCTTCCCCTTCAGAGGATTCAGCAAGACGGGTTATCTAAAAGATATTTTTTTTTTCTCTACATTGAAATCAGTTTTGCAAACATAAAAAACGAACTGATTTTATTTACAGATATAAGTTCAATAAATTCAAAATACAAGCCAATACTCAGTCATGTCCGCCACAGAGCTGTTAACACTTTGCGGACCGCTCACAAGATTTCTCGTTTTCGCGTTCCTTCTTTACAGACTTGTGTGAAATTAGCGGATAAAGTTTTTGTTGCGTGCGAGCTTCTGTTTAACGTCTTTATGGATTTAATGAATAATGAATTATTTCAATTGAAATAATTTTATTGTTCATCAAGTAACAACCTTCAAAATCATGCACATTAGATAGAGAATTTAATCATTCATCTTTTCACATACACCTATCCCCCTATTTACACGGTACCTGTTTCAGACCATTTCGCTTTTACAGAGTTTATGAAATAACAAATTTTGCACAACTTGAAACATGTATATTTGTAGTTCATATAAGTAAAATAGGCTTATAGTTTTGACTACCAGTGCGATTTTATGTTCCAGAGCTGGCAAGTCATCAATTTACTACCATTTTTGGAGTCTTGACGTGTAATTTGTGTCAATTTTTCAAGCTCTTAGAATGCCAAGAATATCGACAAAAATGAAAAGTAAAGGAAAGTTATATCTTCGGCTTTCGACTGGAAATCTCTTTATTAAATTGAATGATAAATAAAGCAAAACAAATCTACACAGCTGTTAATTGAATCTTCTATCACTTCGTCTGAAGTCAAATCTAAGACCTTCCCGAATTCGTCGACTATTGAACCAGAATCGCATCAGGAATGCTCAAGTGATAAAGATGACTTCATACTAATCAGAATAAAAATACTGGTAGCTCCTTAAAGTGGCGATAGCCAATAAACTTATTACAATTTAGCTTCTTGAAGAATTCTCTGTTTATTTTTATCCAGAATTCCATAAGTAGATTTTTATATTGTTTTACTTAAATAAATGAATAAATGAATTGAGTATATATTGAGGGCTTATTTCGTTTTACACGGTTTTACATAGCAAAATCGAAGATTTCATTCTACATATCTCCAGTGTAAATCGGGGGATAGGTATAATTCATTTTTTTCTTGATCGTGCTAGAGAAAAGATATAGACTGAAACGTGAGCATGGGTCAATGTAGGAAAATATACAGAATTTTGAAAATCCAAAAAAGTTGTTCGAATAGAATTATCGAAGTTGTTCGATAGAGAAATATTTTACCTATCTTCCAGCCACAATTTTATTAATAGAAAATAGGTATGAGAAAAGTTATAAGCCAAGTTGTATGAAAAAAAAAATATGTTAATGAAAATTGAAAAAAAGTTATTTGAATGGACCCAAAACACATTTTCGAGATAGTACTTATTCGATATAGAATATTTTTCTCCATCTTTAGCAAAATTTCCATTGTTCGGAAAAGAGTCTAAGAAAAGTTCTAGGCCAAAACGTTTCAAAAAATTTCTATTGTATAGAATATTTTTACTATCCATTATATATTTATTTGTTTATCTATCCTTAAACAATAAAACAAAACTTGAACGGAAAAAATATGCATAGTTAATATAATTACAAGCTGATGAAGTGAGGGGGTTCCAAAACAAGTCGTGTTATGGCGTACACGTACACAAAAAAATCGAACAGATTCTTGATCAGTATCTTTACGCTATCGCATGAGTCTCGGACAAGTCAAGAACATGGTTTTTGACAAAATGGCGGCCGTTTGAAAAACAAATTTTTTTTTACGTTTAAAACGTTTTTTTTGCTTACGTTTCCCGCTTTTTTGAAAATAGTAAAATTTAAACAATATTATTTTTTAGAGGTTCATGCGATAGAGAGATGCCTGCAGATTGTATCCCTATAATTCGACATTATTCGATTCAGTAGAACTTGAGATATCATGCACGCCAGTTTGAAAAAAACTAGTTTCGAGAAAAACGCGTTTGAAGTTCATTGTTATGGCCGTAACCGGTTAGATACCGCATCACTAAAATGGCTGTAACTAGGCAAATACAGGTCGGACTCGATTAACCGGAGACTCGATTATACGGGATTTGACCATCCGGAATTTTAGACTCGATTATCCGGAGTATTTTTTTTTATTTTCGGAAATTTTTAATAATTTTTTTTATAATAATTCTATATTGAATAGTTAATATGGGTATCAAAAGAAAGTTGACTAGTCGAATGCAGTCATTTATGAAAAATGCAAATCCAAGATGGCGGCCACTACAAAATGGCGGATTTCATATTTTCTCAGAACCCCATCAATATGGGTAGCAAATGAAAGGGCTTGACTAGTAGAACACAGTTATTTATCAAAAGTATCAAAAGAAAGTTTTCGACTAGTAAAACATAGCAGATAATGAAAAATCCAATTTCCCCAAACAACTAATTACTTTTTGAACGGTTTCATTCAGCTTGACCTGTTTCTATGTATGTTTGAATGTTTGTTGGGTTGTCCCACATTAATAGAAAATTGACCCTGTTCCTGTTGAATGATTGATCTGAAATTTGGAACATACATTTAATTCTACTGTCATTATAAAACTGCGTATTCCATGATCCTGAAAAATTCAATTTGGCCGCCGCAAAAAAATGGCTGAATTGCTTGATTTGGAGAATACACTATACTATGAACAACATAAATTCGAAATGGTCGCCGCCACAAAATGGTGGACTATGTATTTTTTGCAATCCCTTCAATATTGGTATCAAATGAAATGATTTGACTAATAGAATACAGTACAGGTCGGACTCGATTATATACAGACTCGATTACATGTGATTCGATTATATACAATTTTGGGCTCGGTTATATTCAGTTTGGAATTATTTTTTTTATGTTTCAAATATGGCTTATTTCATGAAGAAATGTAACCTTTCAACGTTAAGGTGAAGTTTAAGTGGTTATTACATATACAGCGGGGTAAAAATCGTGATTTTTGAAGATTTAGCTTGAATTTTCACCAAGAATTGTTTATATCGATATTGCAGCCAAATTAAGAAAGATAAAACTTGTGCATCAAAAAACAAATTGTGGAGCGGTTAATGAACTTCGTTTTAATTGATAGAAACAATCTAGTTTAATATAAATTTTTAGAATACAATTAATAATAACTCATTAAAAATTATTAACTTTTAAGTGTTTCATTTCCAAAATGTTATTAAAAATAACTAATTTAGTTTTTCCACTACTATATCCTGTACTAAATTTTCTCATCTTTCAAATGAAAGCATCAGAATCGTCCTCCGTAGCGTACGTTTTAATGTAGAGCCAGTTTTAAGCAAAAGAGACCCAAACAAAAAAAAGTTCTGCAACTCTATTATTGTTGAAATTCGAACATATGCGTAAGAGGTGCTTTTTTCATCAAATATGATCGTTTATCACCTCCTGAGAGAATCTGAACAAATTATTTTTTTTCATGTGAGAAAGGTGTTTTCTGACTTTAAGGGGATGAATCAAAAATCAAATTCCTCTTTTATTTTCAAAAAACGAAAAATACATGCAAAAAAACAAATAAAGAAAAAAAAATTGTTTTGACTCGATTATCCGGAGGATTCGATTATCCGGAGTGAAAAAAAAATCAATACTCCGGATAATCGAGTCCAACCTGTAATAGAATTTTCGAATAGTCCTTTCTAGGGTATATTCTTGAATGCCTAAACTACAAAAATATTAAGGATTTTTTTTTTTTTTTCAAATTTCTAGACTAGAATACTCCCTTAAGCTAAAAATAATAACGAACGTATTTCTCATGAAATAAATGACATATGTTTGTTTTTCATTTTCATGAAAAATCCTCATAAATAAATGATGTTTTATCACGCTCAGCTCGTACTCGAACCATTCATATTCATTATCGACAAGTTTTAGAAAATTCATAATTATTGAACCATTGAACCGATTTGTGACGTCTCACCAACAAACGAGGGTATTTTAGTGAACTTTACATTAAAAAATTATAAACTGCCCCTTAAATGTCTTCTTAAATGTCTTAATTTGACTACCAGTGCGATTTTATGTTCCAGAGCTGGCAAGTCATCAATTTACTACCATTTCTGGAGTCTTGACGTGTAATTTGTGTCAATTTTTCAAGCTCTTAGAATGCCAAGAATATCGACAAAAATGGAAAGTAAAAGAAAGTTATATCTTCGGCTTTCGACTGGAAATCTCTTTATTAAATTGAATGATAAATAAAGCAAAACAAATCTACACAGCTGTTAATTGAATCTTCTATCACTTCGTCTGAAGTCAAATCTAAGACCTTCCCGAATTCGTCGACTATTGAACCAGAATCGCATCAGGAATGCTCAAGTGATAAAGATGACTTCATACTAATCAGAATAAAAATACTGGTAGCTCCTTAAAGTGGCGATAGCCAATAAACTTATTACAATTTAGCTTCTTGAAGAATTCTCTGTTTATTTTTATCCAGAATTCCATAAGTAGATTTTTATATTGTTTTACTTAAATAAATGAATAAATGAATTGAGTATATATTGAGGGCTTATTTCGTTTTACACGGTTTTACATAGCAAAATCGAAGATTTCATTCTACATATCTCCAGTGTAAATCGGGGGATAGGTATAATTCATTTTTTTCTTGATCGTGCTAGAGAAAAGATATAGACTGAAACGTGAGCATGGGTCAATGTAGGAAAATATACAGAATTTTGAAAATCCAAAAAAGTTGTTCGAATAGAATTATCGAAGTTGTTCGATAGAGAAATATTTTACCTATCTTCCAGCCACAATTTTATTAATAGAAAATAGGTATGAGAAAAGTTATAAGCCAAGTTGTATGAAAAAAAAAATATGTTAATGAAAATTGAAAAAAAGTTATTTGAATGGACCCAAAACACATTTTCGAGATAGTACTTATTCGATATAGAATATTTTTCTCCATCTTTAGCAAAATTTCCATTGTTCGGAAAAGAGTCTAAGAAAAGTTCTAGGCCAAAACGTTTCAAAAAATTTCTATTGTATAGAATATTTTTACTATCCATTATATATTTATTTGTTTATCTATCCTTAAACAATAAAACAAAACTTGAACGGAAAAAATATGCATAGTTAATATAATTACAAGCTGATGAAGTGAGGGGGTTCCAAAACAAGTCGTGTTATGGCGTACACGTACACAAAAAAATCGAACAGATTCTTGATCAGTATCTTTACGCTATCGCATGAGTCTCGGACAAGTCAAGAACATGGTTTTTGACAAAATGGCGGCCGTTTGAAAAACAAATTTTTTTTTACGTTTAAAACGTTTTTTTTTGCTTACGTTTCCCGCTTTTTTGAAAATAGTAAAATTTAAACAATATTATTTTTTAGAGGTTCATGCGATAGAGAGATGCCTGCAGATTGTATCCCTATAATTCGACATTATTCGATTCAGTAGAACTTGAGATATCATGCACGCCAGTTTGAAAAAAACTAGTTTCGAGAAAAACGCGTTTGAAGTTCATTGTTATGGCCGTAACCGGTTAGATACCGCATCACTAAAATGGCTGTAACTAGGCAAATACAGGTCGGACTCGATTAACCGGAGACTCGATTATACGGGATTTGACCATCCGGAATTTTAGACTCGATTATCCGGAGTATTTTTTTTTATTTTCGGAAATTTTTAATAATTTTTTTTATAATAATTCTATATTGAATAGTTAATATGGGTATCAAAAGAAAGTTGACTAGTCGAATGCAGTCATTTATGAAAAATGCAAATCCAAGATGGCGGCCACTACAAAATGGCGGATTTCATATTTTCTCAGAACCCCATCAATATGGGTAGCAAATGAAAGGGCTTGACTAGTAGAACACAGTTATTTATCAAAAGTATCAAAAGAAAGTTTTCGACTAGTAAAACATAGCAGATAATGAAAAATCCAATTTCCCCAAACAACTAATTACTTTTTGAACGGTTTCATTCAGCTTGACCTGTTTCTATGTATGTTTGAATGTTTGTTGGGTTGTCCCACATTAATAGAAAATTGACCCTGTTCCTGTTGAATGATTGATCTGAAATTTGGAACATACATTTAATTCTACTGTCATTATAAAACTGCGTATTCCATGATCCTGAAAAATTCAATTTGGCCGCCGCAAAAAAATGGCTGAATTGCTTGATTTGGAGAATACACTATACTATGAACAACATAAATTCGAAATGGTCGCCGCCACAAAATGGTGGACTATGTATTTTTTGCAATCCCTTCAATATTGGTATCAAATGAAATGATTTGACTAATAGAATACAGTACAGGTCGGACTCGATTATATACAGACTCGATTACATGTGATTCGATTATATACAATTTTGGGCTCGGTTATATTCAGTTTGGAATTATTTTTTTTATGTTTCAAATATGGCTTATTTCATGAAGAAATGTAACCTTTCAACGTTAAGGTGAAGTTTAAGTGGTTATTACATATACAGCGGGGTAAAAATCGTGATTTTTGAAGATTTAGCTTGAATTTTCACCAAGAATTGTTTATATCGATATTGCAGCCAAATTAAGAAAGATAAAACTTGTGCATCAAAAAACAAATTGTGGAGCGGTTAATGAACTTCGTTTTAATTGATAGAAACAATCTAGTTTAATATAAATTTTTAGAATACAATTAATAATAACTCATTAAAAATTATTAACTTTTAAGTGTTTCATTTCCAAAATGTTATTAAAAATAACTAATTTAGTTTTTCCACTACTATATCCTGTACTAAATTTTCTCATCTTTCAAATGAAAGCATCAGAATCGTCCTCCGTAGCGTACGTTTTAATGTAGAGCCAGTTTTAAGCAAAAGAGACCCAAACAAAAAAAAGTTCTGCAACTCTATTATTGTTGAAATTCGAACATATGCGTAAGAGGTGCTTTTTTCATCAAATATGATCGTTTATCACCTCCTGAGAGAATCTGAACAAATTATTTTTTTTCATGTGAGAAAGGTGTTTTCTGACTTTAAGGGGATGAATCAAAAATCAAATTCCTCTTTTATTTTCAAAAAACGAAAAATACATGCAAAAAAACAAATAAAGAAAAAAAAATTGTTTTGACTCGATTATCCGGAGGATTCGATTATCCGGAGTGAAAAAAAAATCAATACTCCGGATAATCGAGTCCAACCTGTAATAGAATTTTCGAAAAGTCCTTTCTAGGGTATATTCTTGAATGCCTAAACTACAAAAATATTAAGGATTTTTTTTTTTTTTTTCAAATTTCTAGACTAGAATACTCCCTTAAGCTAAAAATAATAACGAACGTATTTCTCATGAAATAAATGACATATGTTTGTTTTTCATTTTCATGAAAAATCCTCATAAATAAATGATGTTTTATCACGCTCAGCTCGTACTCGAACCATTCATATTCATTATCGACAAGTTTTAGAAAATTCATAATTATTGAACCATTGAACCGATTTGTGACGTCTCACCAACAAACGAGGGTATTTTAGTGAACTTTACATTAAAAAATTATAAACTGCCCCTTAAATGTCTTCTTAAATGTCTTAATTTGACTACCAGTGCGATTTTATGTTCCAGAGCTGGCAAGTCATCAATTTACTACCATTTCTGGAGTCTTGACGTGTAATTTGTGTCAATTTTTCAAGCTCTTAGAATGCCAAGAATATCGACAAAAATGGAAAGTAAAAGAAAGTTATATCTTCGGCTTTCGACTGGAAATCTCTTTATTAAATTGAATGATAAATAAAGCAAAACAAATCTACACAGCTGTTAATTGAATCTTCTATCACTTCGTCTGAAGTCAAATCTAAGACCTTCCCGAATTCGTCGACTATTGAACCAGAATCGCATCAGGAATGCTCAAGTGATAAAGATGACTTCATACTAATCAGAATAAAAATACTGGTAGCTCCTTAAAGTGGCGATAGCCAATAAACTTATTACAATTTAGCTTCTTGAAGAATTCTCTGTTTATTTTTATCCAGAATTCCATAAGTAGATTTTTATATTGTTTTACTTAAATAAATGAATAAATGAATTGAGTATATATTGAGGGCTTATTTCGTTTTACACGGTTTTACATAGCAAAATCGAAGATTTCATTCTACATATCTCCAGTGTAAATCGGGGGATAGGTATAATTCATTTTTTTCTTGATCGTGCTAGAGAAAAGATATAGACTGAAACGTGAGCATGGGTCAATGTAGGAAAATATACAGAATTTTGAAAATCCAAAAAAGTTGTTCGAATAGAATTATCGAAGTTGTTCGATAGAGAAATATTTTACCTATCTTCCAGCCACAATTTTATTAATAGAAAATAGGTATGAGAAAAGTTATAAGCCAAGTTGTATGAAAAAAAAAATATGTTAATGAAAATTGAAAAAAAGTTATTTGAATGGACCCAAAACACATTTTCGAGATAGTACTTATTCGATATAGAATATTTTTCTCCATCTTTAGCAAAATTTCCATTGTTCGGAAAAGAGTCTAAGAAAAGTTCTAGGCCAAAACGTTTCAAAAAATTTCTATTGTATAGAATATTTTTACTATCCATTATATATTTATTTGTTTATCTATCCTTAAACAATAAAACAAAACTTGAACGGAAAAAATATGCATAGTTAATATAATTACAAGCTGATGAAGTGAGGGGGTTCCAAAACAAGTCGTGTTATGGCGTACACGTACACAAAAAAATCGAACAGATTCTTGATCAGTATCTTTACGCTATCGCATGAGTCTCGGACAAGTCAAGAACATGGTTTTTGACAAAATGGCGGCCGTTTGAAAAACAAATTTTTTTTTACGTTTAAAACGTTTTTTTTGCTTACGTTTCCCGCTTTTTTGAAAATAGTAAAATTTAAACAATATTATTTTTTAGAGGTTCATGCGATAGAGAGATGCCTGCAGATTGTATCCCTATAATTCGACATTATTCGATTCAGTAGAACTTGAGATATCATGCACGCCAGTTTGAAAAAAACTAGTTTCGAGAAAAACGCGTTTGAAGTTCATTGTTATGGCCGTAACCGGTTAGATACCGCATCACTAAAATGGCTGTAACTAGGCAAATACAGGTCGGACTCGATTAACCGGAGACTCGATTATACGGGATTTGACCATCCGGAATTTTAGACTCGATTATCCGGAGTATTTTTTTTTATTTTCGGAAATTTTTAATAATTTTTTTTATAATAATTCTATATTGAATAGTTAATATGGGTATCAAAAGAAAGTTGACTAGTCGAATGCAGTCATTTATGAAAAATGCAAATCCAAGATGGCGGCCACTACAAAATGGCGGATTTCATATTTTCTCAGAACCCCATCAATATGGGTAGCAAATGAAAGGGCTTGACTAGTAGAACACAGTTATTTATCAAAAGTATCAAAAGAAAGTTTTCGACTAGTAAAACATAGCAGATAATGAAAAATCCAATTTCCCCAAACAACTAATTACTTTTTGAACGGTTTCATTCAGCTTGACCTGTTTCTATGTATGTTTGAATGTTTGTTGGGTTGTCCCACATTAATAGAAAATTGACCCTGTTCCTGTTGAATGATTGATCTGAAATTTGGAACATACATTTAATTCTACTGTCATTATAAAACTGCGTATTCCATGATCCTGAAAAATTCAATTTGGCCGCCGCAAAAAAATGGCTGAATTGCTTGATTTGGAGAATACACTATACTATGAACAACATAAATTCGAAATGGTCGCCGCCACAAAATGGTGGACTATGTATTTTTTGCAATCCCTTCAATATTGGTATCAAATGAAATGATTTGACTAATAGAATACAGTACAGGTCGGACTCGATTATATACAGACTCGATTACATGTGATTCGATTATATACAATTTTGGGCTCGGTTATATTCAGTTTGGAATTATTTTTTTTATGTTTCAAATATGGCTTATTTCATGAAGAAATGTAACCTTTCAACGTTAAGGTGAAGTTTAAGTGGTTATTACATATACAGCGGGGTAAAAATCGTGATTTTTGAAGATTTAGCTTGAATTTTCACCAAGAATTGTTTATATCGATATTGCAGCCAAATTAAGAAAGATAAAACTTGTGCATCAAAAAACAAATTGTGGAGCGGTTAATGAACTTCGTTTTAATTGATAGAAACAATCTAGTTTAATATAAATTTTTAGAATACAATTAATAATAACTCATTAAAAATTATTAACTTTTAAGTGTTTCATTTCCAAAATGTTATTAAAAATAACTAATTTAGTTTTTCCACTACTATATCCTGTACTAAATTTTCTCATCTTTCAAATGAAAGCATCAGAATCGTCCTCCGTAGCGTACGTTTTAATGTAGAGCCAGTTTTAAGCAAAAGAGACCCAAACAAAAAAAAGTTCTGCAACTCTATTATTGTTGAAATTCGAACATATGCGTAAGAGGTGCTTTTTTCATCAAATATGATCGTTTATCACCTCCTGAGAGAATCTGAACAAATTATTTTTTTTCATGTGAGAAAGGTGTTTTCTGACTTTAAGGGGATGAATCAAAAATCAAATTCCTCTTTTATTTTCAAAAAACGAAAAATACATGCAAAAAAACAAATAAAGAAAAAAAAATTGTTTTGACTCGATTATCCGGAGGATTCGATTATCCGGAGTGAAAAAAAAATCAATACTCCGGATAATCGAGTCCAACCTGTAATAGAATTTTCGAAAAGTCCTTTCTAGGGTATATTCTTGAATGCCTAAACTACAAAAATATTAAGGATTTTTTTTTTTTTTTTCAAATTTCTAGACTAGAATACTCCCTTAAGCTAAAAATAATAACGAACGTATTTCTCATGAAATAAATGACATATGTTTGTTTTTCATTTTCATGAAAAATCCTCATAAATAAATGATGTTTTATCACGCTCAGCTCGTACTCGAACCATTCATATTCATTATCGACAAGTTTTAGAAAATTCATAATTATTGAACCATTGAACCGATTTGTGACGTCTCACCAACAAACGAGGGTATTTTAGTGAACTTTACATTAAAAAATTATAAACTGCCCCTTAAATGTCTTCTTTCAGGCAAACAAAAAAACAAAGATTTCATTTTTTCGTGATTTTTGAGGTTTTGAGATCAAAGAGTCTTTAACTGTTTATATTGTTTTTGAGAAGATCTTGAGTTTTCTATTTTGCTGCAAACAAAATTCCTACTTTCGGGTGAATATTTTCCACAAATTTTTTCATGGTTTTTGGAATGTCAATACAACCCAGCTTTTCATATGATAGTTGAAAATCTGTTCATTTTTCCTTACGTTTTAATACGTCATGTCCACCTTAATTCAGGATGATACACTCCCAAGGCCAAATGAAAATACAGATCAAGAATTTCACAATAATGATACTTTAAGAACAATCGTGGTAAAATTTGCTATCGATCTCTTCCATTAAATTGCTGATTTTATAGCTTGCTGATAGCTTTTTATTTTTTCTAACAAATTAGTCGAGAACTGTGCTTCAATCATAGTGGAACATATTAAGTTATAATTTCTTTAAAAAATCTTACTAATTCTTTTCTTACTAATTGTTGTTACTAATTGAACAACAATTCCTTCAAAATGAACCGAATACCTCAACAAACAAATTGCTAGTGTGCTAATAATATGATTTCACTCCACATGACTCCACATTTTAAGTGACATCATAAAAAAAATGTTTTACTCTTGTGACAACATCAATATTGAAGTATTCGAGTAGAAAAAGCTGTGCACAAACATTATTAGTTTATCGCGATAAGCCTTATCACAATTCAAGACTCTCTGTTTTTTTTTTTCTTTTGAAAACAAGAAATTTATTTTAGAAAATTAAATTTTGTAATGGATTTAATCGAATAAAATTCTGTGGAGTAATAACAATGTATTTATCTTGAAACATATTACTATCATACAATAAATTCAAATAAGCCTAATCAAAAATTGGCAAACCAGTGAACTGTTATTTGCCCGCCTCCTTGGGAAGCGATTCGCTTCCCGCCATCCGAACTAACCAAATACTGCGCATCTGCGCATGGTGTGAATCTTAATTACGAAGTAAATTACGCCGGAGCAAAATTGAAATTTTTAACTGCCACCCGAAGGTATCAAAAGTTTATTAAAACTTACTATAATTATCCTGACCATGAGCGGCTGGGCGCAATATTGTCGCGGCCGATGGGATTTGCTCGGAATATGCTTTACATTAAGTTTATGTTGGCATTCACACTAAACTCTCATCCTCCGGAGCAGGGCGGGCCGGGACGGCAAACATGCAAACGATTCGACAGCATCTATCCCAAAACATGTAACACCACCAGACAGAAAGTAACACCATTTGCCGGAATCATTTACAGCATCATGACTATCCTGAACCGTGTCGTATAATTCAGGAGACAGAAATCATCAAATTTAGCACAAATTTGCGGTAAACGCACCCTACAAAAATGCTTTATGGGGTGCTTTTATCCGCAATAGCGCGCGCTTCCCGGTGGGCGTTTGCGGCCGAGAGAGAAAAATAGAGGGAGGGTGGGTGACGAAGAAAAAAAAAATAAACAAACAGTCGTAAATTTCCCACCATCAAGCAGAGGGCCCCATATATTTGTGGCCGGGAACGGGGCGGGCCAAAGAAAATTTTCAAGTCGTAAAAGTGTCCCATTTTTTCGCTCCCTTTAAGAGAGCAAGGGAAAGACGGCGGGCACAAGAAATTATGGCAAATGACTACTGCACGAAAATCGACGGAAATTTATATTTGTTCTATATGTGCTATTTCGTGAGTGCTTTAGCACCTGCGGATTTGTCGAGAGAACTCCCGTCGAAGGGAAGGGGAAGGGGAAGGGGAAGGAAAGGGAATCGTACCTATTTTCCGGTCGTAACGGGCTTTTTATTTGGGTTGAAATAAAAACGAAAGTAGCATTGCGCCGCTATACGTAGGAAAGTAAATAACGAAACATGTGTGCCGACTCATAATTCATACTTTTGCCTCGCCGAAGATCCTGAGTATGTCGTCTGGAGGAAAAGCGGATGCCATACTCGAAGCAGATGGCAGCTAAGTAATGGGGGGGGGGATTTTTTTCCGCTGCGATATGAAATGATAATATCAAGACGATGAAGTTATTCAAAAGAAATTATTGAGTGCCAAATAAAATTTCGGATTTATGAAATCGCATACAAAGCGTCTCCATTGGGGGCGTCATTATTCTGAATTAGTAGAAAAATCAACTTCCTCGGCACTCATTAGCTGCGAGTGCGATTTACGCTTCGCTGGATTTGTTGCTACCACAATCGATACCTCTCATCAAGCCTTATGACTGCATAAATTCCATTTTTTTTTTTGGGTTGGTTCTCGCAATGAGATTCGATCTATGCATGAAGAGTGGGCTGTTGGCAAGCCAAGTCTATTTCAGGCGATGCCATCGACGTCATAATAATAAATAACCCGGATTGGCTTCATTGCGCTGACACTAACAAATTCAAATGGGTTTTGAAAGGCCTTCTTTGCATTCCATTCGGGACGATTTGAACGGATAGGATTTCGAAACCATCCAATTGAATCAACCTTTCACATTTTATATAAAATATTTTGACTTCGATTAGTTTGTTACTCCGGGAAAAGTATGTAGTGTTTCGGGACGGTTTTCGTACTATTCCGGACAGCTCTGTGCTGATGATTAATGACGTTGCACCTGACGTATATTTCAAGCGGCCAAATTCGAGTCGGTTGTCAACCGTGACTTAAAGTTATTGCAGTGCGGACAATATGTGGCGATAGAAACCAGTGAAGCATCATACGGTTGGGAATTTGAGACGAAAAGTCATATTTAACTGCAACATGCCAAAATCCGTTTCCACCAGCGAGACGCAAAAAAATCTCAGTTAAATATTTATTTTGCAAAACGTGTTTCCTTTGGGCCGCTGTTCGGGATGGTTATCCATTACCCAGTTTTTTATGATTGATTGAATTAGAAAACTGTCGGCAACAAGTGCAAACCGAACTCTGGTGGCTTACATTTCAGATGGAACTATTCTCCGGCTAAAATTTGTGGGACATCAAATCAATTGGTAATTTATTTTACAGATTTGGCATTCGACGAAAGCTTGGCGAGCTGTTGAATTGGGAAATGAATAGAATGCGAAAATTTAATTCCTCCTACCGACCCAATTGCACACACAACGTTTCGAGGGAAATAGAATCAAACAACATTGTGTGGAACTTGTGAGTTGAACATTCCACAAAAAGATATGACGACAAAGTATATTTCGAACCATCAGAATACTGCCTCTCAATTCTTTGATTTCTGATATTGCTCAAATGTTTACTGGTACAGTAGAACCCTGATTATCCACGGAATAGTCTGGCAAGGTCACCGCGGATTACGAAAATCGCGGATAACGCAATAAATGAATAAAAATGTGATGCAAACAGAAAAAAAAGATATTCGAGTATGATAACTATATTTCACCAATAAAGTAATCATTAAACTATCCATCTGTAAGGTCGTGTTCACCAGTTGTCATATAATGTGAAAGCCATGACCAAAACAAACGAGCAAAAGCCTACCACTCACTGATAATTTTAGGGAAAGTCCATAGAATTACTAAGGGACTCGCTTTCGCGGGTAAACTGCTCCGCGTATATTCGTGGTTCCACTGTATACCTGTAATAATGATTCTATGACAATATTCCGAAAAGTTCGACATTCCTCCGTTCTGATTTCAGTCCAAATATTGTTCTATTCTCAGTATCCGAATAAATAGATGTCTGAAAGACTCACTCACATTCTGCTTTTCGGGTTTGTGCAGACATTGTTCAGATATTGACTCAGATCTTGTTTCATATTTAGGTCAGGATTTTTACTCAAAGTATGACTAAGAATATGGTCCAAAAAAAGGTTTGTTTGTGGTAGAGTTGTAAATTTAAATTAAAAACGTTTCAAATTTATTTTATGTCCTATTCACATTCTAGTTCATATTGTTATTCCAATTTTGGTTCGGATTGTAGGTTGAATTTAAAGATTTTAAATCATATTTCTTTTGAATTTTGATTCGACTCACAGTCAAATTTTAAAATCAGATTCTAAGCCTAAATTTCAGTTTTTGTTCGAACGTGTTGGAGTTTTTAATGGTTCAAATTCTAGTGCAGATTTTTGTTATGAATTCAAAACGGAATTGATCACATATTTGGTTCAAATGTTGAATCCGATTTAGTTTTATTTTCAAATTTGAGTTCAAATTTTGATTCAAATTTTTTAATTTGAAATTTGAATCGAATTTAATTTAAATTTACGGTTCTATCTTAGGTTCAGATTTTTCCTCGATTTTTAGGTTTTGATCCAAGCGTTGGTTCATTTTTTTTAAATATTTTAGTTCAATCACTACATGGCTCAAAACCTGACTCATGTCTCAGTTTTGATTGTGGCTCGAACTCCGTGCTATAGATGAGAATGTATTTCTGATTTTGATCCATATCAGATTTGGTTCAACATCTGTCTTGGTGATTGGATAAACATCTGTTTGAAGTTCTCAAATTTCGGTCCAACCTTCCAATTTTGATTCTAGAGAACTAAAGAAGAATTCAAATAGATGTTCCATGTTTAGTTTAGATCAGGCTTCGATTTCAATTCCAATTTTTGGATTTCGAGTAAAAGTTTGATAATCATAGATTCAGGATTATAATTAGTTTCAGATTTCACTCATATTGAAGTTGTAGTCCAGATTTGATGCTGATTTTAGTTTAGGTTTTGGTTCCCTTTTTCGTGTAAATTTTGTTTCAAATTTCGATCACATTCTTGTTTTTGTCTTCCTATTTTATTTAAATTTTCTTCCTATTTTAAAATTCTTTCTTGTCGGATTTTTATCGATTTTGGTTTCGATTCTGGTTTTGATTTAAAATACAGATCACAAATCAAATCTTAGTTCAGTTTGCAATAAAGATTCGAATTCACGCTTGATGTTTAGTTCCGGTTTCTGTTTCGTTCATATTTTGGTTGTGGTTTTGAATCATATTTTAGTCACCCAAAACTTGAACCTTTTTTTCTTTACGGTTTTCGGATCGATTTTTTTAGATTTCAATCAAACCATAGGCCAAAACCCTGTTCAATACTTTACCAAAGTTTGGTTCAAAGCTCAATCTCGATTTTGATTTGTTTTGGAATTTAAAAAATAGTAATTTTCCGTAATTTCTAATAGTAATTTGAGATTGACTCAAATTTTGTATCACATCTAAATTCAGATTTTGATTCAAATTTCGGTTTACATATGAGCTCTCATTTTTATCCAGATGTTGAAGCATTAAAATCATAGTTCATAATTTGATTAAGAATTCTAGCCAAAACTTGGTCCAGTTTTGAACGCCCTCACTTGACCAGCTTGTTACTTTTTAATTATTTTTTTTCGTTTAAATATTTTTGTTTTCTTAACCCTCCTGTGCTTGCTAAATTTATTTCACTTCATACTTAGATCCAAGTTTTGCGGTGGGTTTTCAAGCTTAGGTTCAGAATTAATTTAAATCTAGATAATATTTAATTATAGTTCTTTGTTCAGGTTTTTGCACAGATCTCAAGTTAACCCTCTAAAACCCAAATTTTTTATTTGCATGAAAAAACTATAGTAGATTTTTGATATATTTGATGAGAAAATCGAAAAACATAACGACATTTTTTTAAAATCACCGATTTTTTATTTACACCACAAAACCAGTAATCCGCCTTAAGGCGGGGTTGGGTATCTGGTCGAAAGAAATCATTTTTCTTTTGAACTACTCGTAATAACTATTCCTTATGATGGAAAGCATAAAACAATTCTGGTTTGGTTGCAGGTGTAAATTAATGTCGCATTGAAGGTATACGACTTGCGTTTCCGATGTGCATCTCGGGCTTTTGCAAGTCCTCTTTCCGGAGTATCTGGAAAATGATCCAATCTATCATGCCTGACATCAGAGGATGGAACATACGCTCACTTCGAAGTGGATGGAGACCGAGAGTAGGCTTGATAGGATTTCGTAACCTCAGTCGGTGAATGAATATTTGAATGAGGATTCCAGAAAAAAATCTGATTTTTTTAAGTTTTTTTAATTCAGTAGACCTCGGATCACTTTTGTTAACGGATTCAGTGAACTTTCCTGTTCTAAAAGTTGGCCTGCACATTTGACTCTCAGCTTTTTAGTGGTATCTTTTTATTGTTCTTCAATTTCCTGGTCATTGTAGTATTCACCATCGCTTCCAAAGCTGTCTTCAGGATCTACTCGGTCATGTCCCCATACCGTGCTGGAGAACAAACCTATAAAAAACACAAAAATAGACTTAATTTCTGTGAAACTGCTGTATCTGATGTTAATTTTCAGTAAATTACACTTCAGCACTTCAGTTTGATTGTTTTCGCTCAAGTGCCCAACACCGCCTCAAGGCGGGTTATGGTTTTTTCCGAAAAAACTGTATTTTTTATCATTACAACAAAACTTGATTTCGAACGCAAAATACTAATCCAAATAAATCTACCGAACAGTTTTTCGACCAATGAAATGTTCGAAAAGTGTGTTTGTTTTTCGTTTGAAGTGCACGACCGAAATCGAAATATTTTTTTTTCTCTTTTATCTGGAATTTCCGAATTTCGACATAAAATACTCATAGCAGAAACCAGCCTACATAAAACCAATGTTTTTATATGATAGATGAAGGAATTTTGAAAACTTCCTAATCTTGGTGAACATAGAAAATAATTTTTTTTTTTCCAAGATATATATTTTTATCAAGGCTCATATGGCGTTAGCCTGACGGGGCCGGAGTTCAATATTTTAACAGTTTTTCTTATTGTCTATGTTAGTAATATGTAACCGATTACTCGCGGTCGGCTCGAGGTTAGTATTACAAGTGTTCTCATAAATGGTATGTTGCAGTCTTCGATGCTCTATACGTGTGCCCGACACGGGCTACTTCCTATTGGGATGCAGCTGACCATTAATCAGCAACGCTCCCTAGTCTGTACCCCATATCTAGCGTGGTGCGTCTTTCTCGACTCGAGGAATCCAGGATAGAATGGTCACTAGCCGGCGTAATCATCAGCTCGTGTAGAGTTGTCATGAGCGGTACAACCTTTGGCTCTTGTTGAATGATCAGTGAACTGCACAACCTTCGGCCCGTGTATCTGTAAAGAGTGTGTGTATGTATTGCCGCGACTAAGTAAAAGTTTATCGATCGGATAGGAGGAATATGAAACGGGGACACAACGAAGGAAACATCATTAAACGTTGACATCGGCGTTTCTGAGGAACAGGTATAGATGAAGCAGAAGATCAGGATCACGGCTACCTAAGATATCCCGGACGGGGATATCCGATTGTCTGCCTTTTGCTCTCAGTGCTCTAGAGAGCTGAGAGCGAGCAGCATGGAACCGGATACACGACCAGACAATATGCTCGATGTCGTGGTAGCCATCGCCACAATCACAAAGATTGTTTGCTGCGAGCCCAATGCGATAGAGATGCGCGTTTATGTTGTAGTGATTGGACATAAGCCGAGATATCACGCGAATGAAATCACGACCTACATTCAATCCCTTAAACCAAGCTTTCGTCGAGACCTTAGGGATAATCGTGTGTAACCAACGACCGAACTCATCACCACTCCACATGCGCTGCCAACTAACGAGTGTGTCCTGACGAGGAATGTGAAAAAATTCATTATAGGCAATTTGCCTTTCAAAAAGTGTGCCTTCTGAAGCGCCCACCTTAGCTAGCGAGTCCGCTTTCTCATTCCCCGGAATCGAGCAATGAGAGGGAACCCATGCTAAGGTAATCTTGAATAATTTTTCGACCAAAACACTCAATAGATGTCTTATTCTTGTTAGGAAATAAGATGAGCGTTTATCAACTTTCATTGAGCGGATTGCCTCTATTGAGCTGAGACTGTCTGAAAAAATAAAATAATGGTCGATGGGCAATGTTTCAATGATCCCTAGAGCATAGTATATCGCACCCATTTCTGCGACATACACGGAACAAGGATCTTTGAATTTGAAAGAGGCACTGGAATTTTCATTGAAGATGCCGAAGCCAGTGTTTATGTATGAACCGTCAGTAAAGAACATTTTATCAGATCCAACTTTCCCATATTTTTCCATAGAAAATAATGTCTGAATGATTTAAAAAAAATCCGTGAAGCCCGTCTAAAGGCGGGGTTGGGTTGTAGAGGGTTAAGCTTTGATTTTGATTTCAGCTTCGGTTTACAGATATTTGCATAAACTTTGCTTCAGACTCAGATTTGTATATTTATATTTTCAAATATTGATTGTGATTTGATCTCCGGTTTGCAATCGAAGATTACTGTAGATTTCGATTCTAGCTTATAAATTTCAGCACAAAAAAGGTGATTCATGTTTTAATTCAAGTTGAGGTTTGAAATTTGATAGACTTTTTTGTTCAATATTATTGTTATGGTATTAATGTCACTATTTTCGAATTTTGATTTTGATATAGGCTAATTTTATGATTAATGATCAGATCTCGTTTCAAATTCTTTATTATTATTTTTTCTATTCAGCTTTTTGCTCTGACTTATGTTCAAATTCCAATCCACATTTTAATGTGAACTTTTCCAAAATTCGGGCTCAGAATTTTCATATTCTGATTCAGATATTATTCAGTACATAGCTACATTCCACGTTCATTGATTCAAATTCGACAGTTTCGGTCCAGGTTTGGATCAAATACTAGCCTAGTTTTTTTTTATTCAGATCAATTTCAATTTAAATTTGGGTCATAGTTGGTAATAATATTCCCTTGGTTTTAGGGTTGAAATTTGTGTGCAAATTTTGAGTCAGAGGTATGTTTGAATTCTGTTCGATTTCAGATTTTAATAATCTATAATAAAAATAAATTCGGACTTGATAAATCGATTGAGATTTCATTGTGGGTTGTTCTTTAATTTGAACTGAGGAAACATTGTTTCGGTATACGTCTTTATGAACACATTGATTTGTGTTCTGTTGTTCTGATTAAAGGGTGTGTCACATCAAATTGCATCACGGAAAAAACGCTGTAGAAATTTAATTTTTAGGATTATATCTTCAGCTTTCGCTTATAATCAGATAAGAGTGTATAGATCACGTTGGCCATGCTTCACTGTCAATTTTTCGTAAATTTGGAAAAATGTCGTCGAACGAAAAAGAGCGTCGTGAATTAATCCTGTACACTCATTTCGAGAATCCGGAGTTATCACATCGGGACATCGGTAAGATGCTGGGAATCGTCCAATCCACGGTCAGCAGAGTACTCAAACGATACTTCGAGAACCTAACCATCGACCGGAAGGTGAAGAACGGCAAAAATGGATGCTCCGTCAGTGAAAAAGATCACAAGCGCGTAGTTAAGCAGTTTAGACGTGATCCGAGAAATTCGGTCCGGGATGTCGCCAATAAGCTGAATTTGTCAAGTTCATTCGTCCAGCGGACCAAGCAGCGGGAGGGCCTGCGTACATACAAGATTCAGAAGGCTCCTAACCGCGACGAAAGGCAAAACATGGTGGGGAAGACGCGAGCCCGGAAGCTGTACACCGAAATGCTGACGAAGCCGCATTGCCTGGTAATGGACGACGAAACCTACGTCAAAGCGGACTTTCGTTAGCTGCCGGGCCTGTTGTTCTTCTCCGCAGAGGACAAATTCAGCGTTCCGGAGGAGATTCGCAAGCAGAAACTATCCAAGTTTGCCAAAAAGTACATGATGTGGCAAGCGATCTGCTCTTGCGGAAAGCGGAGCGCCCCCTTCGTGATGACCGGCACGGTAAACGGGCAGGTTTACCTTAAGGAGTGCCTACAGAAGCGCTTACTACCACTATTGAAGCAGCACGAGGGCCCGACCATCTTCTGGCCGGATCTCGCTTCGTGCCACTATTCAAAGGACGTGTTGGAGTGGTACGAAGCCAACGGGGCCACCTTCGTGCCAAAGGAAATGAACCCGCCCAACGCGCCGGAGCTTCGCCCAATAGAGAAATATTGGGCGATTATGAAGCAGGCCCTCCGGAAGAACCCAAAAGTTGTCAAATCGGAGGCGGACTTCAAGAGAAAATGGATTTCTGTTCGAAAAAAAAACTACAACCTGACGTTGTACAGAACCTTATGGACGGGGTAAAGAGGAAGGTGCGAGCATACGGGCTTGGGCTCAAAGTATGAATAAAAAGAAAATGCCAAAAGTTGTTTAATAGTTTTTATTTTACTGTCTAAAATTTTCAAAAGGATCGGTCTACTGGGCGAATTTCTACAGCGTTTTTTCCGTGATGCAATTTGATGTGACACACCCTTTAATACTTAAATCTTATTCTAGTTTAGTTCCAGATTTTTATTCAGATTAATTCAAATTCAAATTTTGGTTATGGTATTAAGTCAGTTTTTTGATAAAATTTCGGTGTAGATTATAGTTGATAGTAAAATAAAGTTAACATGAATTCACATTTTGAATCATAACTTTGTTTAGATTTTCAGATAATGATCCGCTTTTTGGCTCAAATTTCAAGTCAAATTTGAATTTCTGTTTTAGATTACTTTCGATTCGAATTTTGATTTAGCTCAGGTTTGGTTCCAAACTGTAGAGTTTATATTCTATTTTAAGCTTTGATCCGCTACTTTCTGTTTGCATTTTCAATAAATTTAAATTTCTCTCTGATTATCGTTCAAATTATAGTTGGGATATTTAAATCCAAAAAAGTGTTAATGAACATTATTACACATGATTTTGACCTCAGCTGGAATCAAAATCTGAAAACTCGAAGTTGAATCTGCATCAAAATATGAATCACGATGTGAGCCAAAAATGATTGGGTTTATATTTAGATTTTAGCTTAGATTTTTTTTATTTCTAAAGTTTTCGCTTAAGATTTCAATTCGAAATTTTGTTCAATATAAGTTTCATACTCAAAATTTAACTTGAATTTGAAATTTGAAAATAATATCATTGGAATAATTTGGATTGAGATGGAGATTTCATTTCAGTTTTTGGTATAATTTCAGGTTTTATGAAGATTTTAATGCATGGAAGGGTTTATATTTTTGTTTGATTTTGTTTTAAATTTTATTCAGATTCTGGTTCCCAAAAAAAACTTTGAAAAAATTTCAGAATTTGGTTTATATTTTTGTCTGAGATATTTCTGAGTTATTGATAATAATTAAGATGTCAGTCATTCCATGCCAAACCGATATAGTGGTTCTCATATTTTCGTCAAAAGCGATAATTTTGTTCTTTATCGCAATACATTAGACTCGTATTTTTTATTTTTTTATTAGGGTTTCCATTTCTTTTTTTTTCACTTTTTCCCAAAAATAACCTTTTTCAAAAATTCATAACTTTTGAACCTTTTGAACCGATTGAGATGATCTATCATATCAAATGGAAGCTAATGAGCTAGCCTTTTGTTGAAAAATGTTCAACTTGAAAAACGGATTTTATTCTCGTTATTTTTGACAGTAAGTGTTTTTATTGTTTTCATGGAGGATTTTTTACATAACATATCTCGATATCTGAGAGGTTTTTTTTCGTTTTGATATATGATTTTTCAAAGTTAACCGGTGGTCCCAAAAACCATTTTCCCCTTTTATATAAAAATGATTTTTTTAATAACTTTTGAACTACCGAACCGATTTAGATGATCGACATATTAAATTGAAGCCAATAAGCCTTCCTTCTTCAAACTTGCGGGAAGATTGGATTCTAGTCGCATAGGTCTAGTCTTGTCACATAGAAATATTGAACGAAGACTTCAAACGTTTTAAATTTGCAATAACTCAAAATTTAAAATACACCTCTATGAAAATTGAGAATCTTCTGAATCTTTGCATGCCACAAACGTGACAAATGTTAAGATTATCTACCATAAAACTGACATTTTCAAATCGATTAACATGTAGATGACTTCTAGTTGATTGGAAAAAAAAAGTTGGAAATTCAAATAGCACACAACTTTTATATTCATTGTGATTCAAACAAATAATATGTCATCGAAACCTTTTCTTTATGGAAGTTGTTCCTACTCCACAGAACTACAGAGTGTTGTGTTTGTTCCAATCCTTAGAGCATATGCCTAGACCACTTGTCTTGCACTGACTGAAAATATTCAGAACATGTTATCCGAAAAATCTAAATTTATACATCCATGCAAATTCTTCACCGAGCAGACTCAACTTGATGACCCATTGTTTCGCGTTGATCGTTGAAGGTATGCCTTCCTCGACAAAAATCCTGGTTCCGTTAGCATTTCTCGACCACACATTACATTTTGATTTTTACCATTGCAATAAATTTATGTTATCGCTTGTAAAGGTGTTGATGGTAGAATCTAAAAAAAACATATTGTCCCGAAATATTATTAAAGATCCCATCTGTCATAACTGCAGGCATTTGCCGGTAGATTTCACTGCAGAATGTCAGCCGACTTCATGCATAAAACGGGTCGTTTTCATCACCGATAGTGCACACAGCAGCCAGAGTGAAAACCAAGCATATCAACCCCGCATATTTTCACCCGGAGCAACGATCGACTCGAGGTCGAACCGACCACCCACCCGTGTTGAAGTGTACGTCATCCATAAATTCATTCGTCTCGCTATAAATTCTAAAGCGCCATAAATTTTCACATCGCATCAGATTGCACCTGTTTATTTTTCACCTGCAAAAACACCACTCGGCACCATTCAGAAGCCGTGGTAAGGTGAAACAAAAACTGAACTGACGGCTCACTGTTGGGTGTCGTGTGCATCGCCTCATCCGTCGTCATCCCACCACCCGATTCCCACCTGATTTTATTGATCCGTTTCAGCATTGGATCACGACCTCAGCCGCTCCCCACACAACAAGCTGTCATTCGATTCCTACGTGGCATCCGAGAAGCTTGTTCCGACAGCGGCCGATAATAAAAATTCGGAAAGCGAGGAAATATATCTTAATTTAACGTTGCGAAAATAATTCCAGGATCACGGCTTTACGGCTTTTCATTCAACAACAACAAAAATGAAAGAGTGAGAAAGAGAACGAGAACGAGAGCACAGGGAATCAGACGGAAAGAATCTCGGGCTTCCGGATATAACCTTTTCATGGCCTCCGTAAAGATCGGCTTATGATGAAAATTTATCGGCATTTTTCATTAAAATTAAAGACTCCGCCACCTCTAACCAGTCACAACCCTAAACAGGGGAAGGGGAGAGAATTTAAGAATTCAATGGCGATTTAACGTGTTTATTTTCCCTCCGCTCATACCACTAGGTGATCCTTGATTTTTCACAGTTTACCGGGTTTTCTTTCGGCAGTCAGGTTGTTGTACCTTTGCTCGTACCGAAAAATAGCGAAATAAATCAAAATAATCTTCGTACCTTGTAAACCACAAACCACACGGCCACAATCCCCTATTATTAGGAGCCAGAATCGCTCCCACCTACTGGCGCCTTCATCCTTTCCTGGGTTTGAACCCACGTCCGAGGCGAGAAAAAAACCTCATCTCCTTCATGCTTCTGCCGAATTCCACAAAACTATACCAGCGCTGTCCACCTATTGTTGTCGATAGCGTTTTTATTAGCTCATTGAAATGCAAATAATCGGTTCTTTTCCTCCCTTTTTTTGGATGTTCTCGCTCTCAGCTGGTTGCCAAATGGGACCTGGCCACCGCCGCACACATATGGGGGACACAGGAAAAACTGATAGATTAGAGGCAAGGGGTACTTTGGTAGGTGGGGACTTTGTTTTGGCAGCGATATGAAAGAAGGGATTAGCCCAACTCTGGGTTTGTGGATGTGGTAAAAATTGACAAAAAGGATAACATTAAGTCGGGAGATTTACCTTTTCTCGGGTGGCTTCACGCAGGTGGATATTGAAATAAATGGGATATTCACTAGGATATGGTGATATGAAGTGTCGATGCATTTTATATACCTACTGTCAATTTTAAATTCCATAAATCAACAAATCAAATCAATCAATTAAAAGTGACGGGAATCCAGCTAAGCAAACAACACTACTGGTGCATGCCTAGTTTCACCACATTGATGCACAAAAGTTACGATCTCATGCTGACGAAAACCGAAAGTGATGGATGCACGCAACCATATCATTCGCGCGGCGGAAGGTATCATGACTAGGGAAACATCTCATGTCAAGTTGAATTAAATAAATTAAACAAACAGGATGGCTTGAGTGATCCTCAAGGGGAGGTACTTGTTTCAATAACGGTTTGTTTCGAAACGGAAGACACGCGAATCAACAATGTATGGTTGTTAGTGTCTCTGGAGGCCCGAATATTATTTTTGGGGTGTTCATCAAGTTGATTTTGTGATTGAATAATGAAGTTGACTTTTGTAGAATAAGAAAAACATTCAATGGAACAAAATTATTTCGAAGCCGACAGAACACTAAAACGCCACAATCAAATAGAAATTTTGATTAATTAAATACTAAGATAGTTTCAAGTTTCATGTTTCATTAATGTTCCATGTTTCAAAGAGTCCAAAATTCAAAGGAACTGGTATTTGTTTTTTGCAGCTTAAATTGATTCAATTCTAACGGTCTGAAAATGTGGTAAATTCGAATATTATGAGAAAAATGAAACAAATAAGCACGCATTGAAGCTTTCGGCATACTTTGTTACATACACAGCCCAGACCGAGAAGGATATAGATTCACGTTTATGCTCTCCTTTTCTTTATTTGAAAACACTTTTCAACTTCAATTTAAAATGGGGTGTAATATTATCACGCTTTTATGCAACAGCACCAGTGGCTATGTAGATAGCGTGGCCGTGTAAAACAGCTTGGTTCGATCCCCGTTGCGATCTTTTTTTCGGTACAATCCCGAAACAGATGAATGAAGAAAAAAGAAAGAGATGTCTGCTCCCACATTTTAAAGTCTTCGAAGCAGGTGCTTTTATTTGCTCATTTCATCCTTGAGCACACGAGAAAGCATTTTATCTGCCGAAGATTAAATGTTTTCTGCCAACGCTAGTTTGGGTGTAGATCATGTGTAATTGATCACTGATGTAAATATGCTTCTTGATTGAAAGATGCTCTGGGATTCGGCTTTACTCGAGTTACGCCGTTGCTATTTCCGCTCATCCTTCTGCTCAATTTCTGGCGTGCCGTCAGTAGGATTTGAACCTCGCAAGAAAATCGACCGAAGCGCGCTGGGCGACGAACGCCCTGAACTAGTCTCGCAGTGTGTGGCCGTGCGTTGTCGTGTTGCAAAATAACTGTCACTACAATAACGATCATTTTCCTTCCAATGTTAGTCTCGAACGCATCGATTGTAGTCGATGGTGCTATCTCGTAACGGTGACGGTTTTGTACACTCAGCTGATACCACCAAATTCATCGAAGCATAACCTGTTCTCACCTGTAAAGACGCCGCTTCAAGAGGTATGGCATCAATGTTCTTGCTTTTGAAATATTCCTAAAGCCTTGAAATGTTATGAATATGATAGGTTGTGCAATGAAGCCTTAATTTCGATCTTCATGAAGTTGTGAATCATAGGTCACATAGTCGCACATAGGGTTGCGACTAAAAAGTTGTTTGATTCTTTTCATCTCATTTCCATGTATTTTAGAATCCTGAAAACGAAAAAAAAATGTAGAAAACAAAATTCTAAGCGTAGGCATTTGGCATGTAAATTCCTATATAAATTAGGTATGCTTTTCTCATTTTTGTTAATCCTTCGATGCTAGGGTTTTAACCAAATTTAGGGTTATAATTACTTTTAATTAATTCAAATCAATGCATTCAATAAGGGTTCTCCGTAACCACATTGGTTGCGCGTTCGCTTAGTAAGCGATCGATCGTGAGTTCGAAACTCAGGGCCCTCATTGACCATCTTTGTGTTGTTATAGAATAACGATCCACGGTCGAAATAAGATCGATTCATCCATACAACTGCTCTGCTCTGCAAGACACATCGGGCTGCTGTTCTATAAATAACTCAACAATTATCTATCAACTGTCTCCGCTGTCCGGTCTAACTGGATAATGGAAGAACAGAAGGAAAACTCTTACGCCTAAATGGCTACTGTGTAAATGTGCTAATTACAGATATGATAAACATGTGACATTTACACGATTAAAATTCGGCTCTGTTACCACTAAAATGCTAATGACCCTAAAATAAACAAAAGGGATAAAAAAATACATTCAAGATGAACAATGCAAAAAAAATATTACAATCAAAAGAAAACAAATTGAAATGAGTAAACAAAATCAATACTTTGTGATGTAAATCCACTAGCTATGGCAATAGGAGTCTAACAGGAAAAAGAATCAATTTCAATGTGTTAAGTGAGTAATTCACACAAAATTATCAAGATTGCATTCGAACTACTATTACTTCCTTGTTGATTGTGTTTTCGTTCGCTTCTTGATCGTTTTTCCTATTTCTTCAATGTTCCGTATCACACGAAAATTAGAATTAAATTTAAATTTAAGATGTATGAATTGGTACTGTTTGCTCAACCAGCAAACCATAATTGTGAATAACATTGTTTAATTATAATTTTCTCATTATTTAAAAAAAGGTTATGTTTATAAATTTCGTTAACACCATTTTTAATGTGTTTTTTTACTTTAACACAACTTTTGTGACAAAATCTGTGATCTTTCGTGAACGTAGTTATCTACGTTTAGTAGTATTTTTCAAATATACTCAAACCCATCCGCACTTGCATATGTTCACAAAATTTGCCCCGTACTCAAACCGTTAAGCACATTTCCTGGGATCAATTTTTCCCCGGGTTCCAATCAAGAATGTTCTTTCATGTCTTCTGTAGACTGGAAAGAGTTTCTCGAAGTGGTTATTTGAATTCTAAGAAGAGACAAATGTTCACAAAAGCTTTATCAGATTCGTTATTCAGAAAAAAAAAAAGTCCTAGAACGGCGAATCACGAGAACTTTATTTATTTTCCCATTTAAGTTAGGTTGATGTCAACTCACTACATTTTGGAATAGTATGAATCAATTCTGGAAAAAAGGGGGCAGATACTTAGCATTGCAAATTCATATTATTACATTCGTATTTTACAATACAGCGCGGACTCTATTATAAAGGGGAGGTGGGGGTGAAACGGATGTGTTCAGAAGAACTTCAATTATATCTTTGGAAACTCATGTTTCCCAAAATTTTGATCAGTTTCTTGCAATTCAATATACTGTTTTTCTACCTAATTGGCCAAATATGTAACAAAAAATGTTTTTTCAATGTTTTTCACAGAAATTAAAACAGACCGAAAAGTACAACATTTTTTTCAATGCGGGTATTATGGACAGGTTTGTAATATGTGAAGCGTGGAGGTTTATCGATCGCGAGAGGAATAATTTGATGAAAAAGTCGAATTAATTCACCTAAAAGTGATATCGGGCTTTTCAGCATTATAAACGGACAGACCCTCAACTATTTTGCTTTTGGCTCCAGTCAGCTTCTAAACAGTCCACATTTGGCGATTTGATTCCCATTTATAGACGCAGGGCATTCCTTAGGAATCAACAGACTTGTCACAGTCCATCTCACTCCCACTGGCAACTGTCCGTTTTACCCCACCAGTACATTTATTTCAATTATTAAAATGTTCCACTCACAAAAGAATTTGCTTTTCCGTACATACCTAATATCGCTACTCTGTTAACTCACAAACCGGAATATAACCATTGGCGAATTGAACCAATCAAAATGCTTAATATCGAAAAAGCTAAAATTAATTAAAAAATATTTTTATCCTGAATCTCTCTAGAGAAGATATATGTGCATATTTGATGGAATAAATCCTTCTACGCATATGTTCGAATTTCAACCATGACAGAGTTATAGAACTTTTTTTTTTATTTCGGACTCTGTTGCCTCAAACTGGCTCTACACTAAAAAGTACGCCACGTAAGCCAATCCTATTACTTTTACTTGAAAGATGAGAAAATTAAGTACAGGATATAGTGGAACATCTAAATTAGTGTATTTAAATAACATTTTGGAAATGTAAAATCTAAAGGTTAGTAATTTTTAATGCGTATTTATTAATTTTTTCCCAAAAATTCATATTAAACTTGATTGTTTCTATCAATCCAAAAAAGCTCTCAAACCACTATACAATTTGTTCTTTGACACCCCACTTCTATCTTTCTTAATTTCGCTGCAATATCGATATAAACAATTCCTGAAGAAAATCCAGTAAAAATCTTCAAAAACCGTGATTTTACCCAACTGTACTTTTATTAGTCACTCAAATTTCACCTCAATGTTGAAAGGTTACTTTTTTTTTTAAATGAGTCATATTTGAACCATAAAAAAAATTTAAACTGTATATAATCGAGTCTAAAATTGTATATAATCGAATAACATATATTCGAGTCCGGCTTGTACCTGGCAAACTTGCGATGCAACCTCAAAAAATGACTATTTGTTCCAAGGTCATCCGTCACGTCAATTAGAATAAGTATTAGAATAGTTCATCAGTCATCCTCGCTCAATACACTTTCTGTTGGCGGCGAATGGCGAAGTAGTCCTAGTCAAAGCGAAGCTACAGAAGGGAGAGACGATCTTAATTTTTCAAATATTAGAGGCACATGGTGTTTTGTAGTTTATATATGACTGCCTCCTCTCATCTTGGTAGGAAGTTAAGCTGGTAAAGCAATTACTCATCAAATCAGCCGGAAAACAGCAAATTTTGACGCAATTTTATTGAACTTGGCACATATGATGGAAGCTACCCAAAATCCCAAAATCCATTGCCATCTGACCAATTTGAATTACTATCGAAATGGACGCATTCAAAATCATTGATCGTTCTTTTAAAAATCGTAGCTCTAAATGCCGATGTCTGATTACAATATGATGTTGATGAAATTTGTTGGAAAATTAATTAACTAATTAGAAAAAATAACACTTTTAATACTCTGCTATAAAACTTACTCAAGAAGTAAAACTTAACATTAATAACATTTATATCTCAAACCCAATCATCATATGATACTGAAAATTGTGATTTTAGGTGATTTTCCACCATATATACTGCCGTTCTACGCATAGTTGTCCCATGTTCTAAAATCAGCAACTGAGAAAAATGCAATCAAAGTTTTTTACCATATTTGTCTACCAGAAGCTTTTAGCGTTCAGTTTAGCAATACACCGAGTCTTCTATGAGCAGTAGTCTATTGTCTAATGAAATGTGAAACATTCCCCTCACTTGAATCAATCAAGCTTGATTAGGGTTTTAAAAAATTATGGTGTGACTTTTATGCCTAAAATACGCGTTCTGTTGAACTGTTTTTTTCATTTGTTTGAGAATTGATTCATTCTTCCAAATCGGAAATGAGTGCATTAGGCCTGCTGAGAGCGTCACATCAAATTCATGTATAAGAACCGATTTATTTCTTGTAGATCTACAAAAAATACAGGGTGGAACATTTATGCATAGAATATCAACATGGGACAATTGAGTTTGATGTTGTGTTTTTAAAAGCTGGGAGCAAACAATAACTTTTTTGTGTTTTTCTGGAAGATTATGCAGAAAAACATTGGTTCATGAAGAAAAGTGAAAATTATCAAAAAGTAACATGGGACAACTGTGCGTAGAACAGCAGTATACCAAGTATCGAAAAAATCGGAGAGGGTCGGGTCATGAAATTGCTCTATTAGAATCGATGAAGACACAGGGTGTTTTGTAGTTCATATAGAGCAATTCCACGCCGAATCGATAAAAAAACAATAAATTTTAACGCAATCCTCTCCGACTTTTTGATACTTGGTACTTATGGTGGAAGTTATATAAAATCATAATTTTCATTATCATATGACCAGATGAAATTATGACTGATTTTTTAAAAGGGGCATATTCTAATCATATAAATAGATCTTTCTTTCAAAAAAGCGTAACTCAAAATCCGAATATGTGATTGATATATGATGTTTGACAAAGTTGATGGAAAAGTAACGAACTGTTAGGAAAAAATAAGATTCAATTTAATGTTAAAAACTTCTTTTAAAAAACCTTTTAACATTTAACTTTTAAACCTTTTAACTTTTAAAAACACCACCCTTCGGTATTGTTTGTATATTTTTATTGAAAAACACTTATAATTTGACCAAGATTGACGTATTGTGATCCCTTGTCGGACTCACCAAAACAGAAATATTTATGAAATTTCAATATTTTGTGAAATCGTAAGCATTCAAGAAAAGTAACATGAAAAATAGAATCCACATGTGATTGAACATGAAAAACAATATATAACGTTTTATCCTAGGAGCAACCGGTCTCGAGATACATTGCGTTTCATAATTATAGAACCACTCATTTTCCAGAGATATTTAAGATGTCGGATGAATTGAAGTATATAGTGTAGGATATAACAACTGTCTTCATTTGAAGACTGGCCATTTGAACTTTATTGTTCTGTTCAGACGCGAAACATTAAAAAACATAAATTCCAGTGTAACATGAATTACAATAAGGTTCTAATTAGTAGGTCATCTTTAGTTTTCAATCAGTTCAAATAACCCATTTGGGGTGGTTTTATCGAAGCTACGCCATGTTGAAGTGTGTATCTCATTCTACGTAGTGGATACTGCTCGTTTAAACTCTTCAAATCATGCATACTGCTTGTAAGCTGCATCTACTATTCGTACGATCACTCCTCATAAGTTCTTGATAGGGTGTTGATATGGTAAACAAACTGACCAGTCCAGAATCTGAAGCTCCTCCTTAATAAACCATGCCTTGACTTTCCGGATGTTACGAATTGATGTCAAATTAGCCAATTATCACGGTGTTTTCGATCCAAAATCAAAAATAAACGATAATAAACGAGTTTTTCTATCTGGTTCTATAGTTATGAAACATTAGAATTTTTGTTTTTTGAATGTTTCGCGTCTGATCACAACAATAAAGTTCAAATGGCCAGTCTTCCAAATGAAGATAGTTGTTATGTCCTACACTATGTACTTCAATTCATCCGGCTTTTTAAATATCTCTGGAAAATGAGTGGCTCTATAATTATGAAACGCAATGTATCTCGAGACCGGTTGCTGGAAACTCAGAAAAAACTATAGTTGTGTAACGCAGTGTATAACCAATTTCTTTTAATGAAAGTCGTAGTTTCGAGCAACAGTATACATTTTCGAATGTTTCACGAGCGTCATATTTATTACATTAAACTGGTTATATCTCGGGAACGGTTGGTCCTAGGATTGAACGTTATATATAGTTTTTCATCTCGTATCGAATTTCATGTATCTATTTTTCATGTTACTTTTCTTAAATTATTACGATTTTACAAAGTATTAAAATTTCATAAATTTTCAAAAATTTATATCTCCACCTTAAACAGTCCAGCATGGCACTACTCTACGTCAAATTATGTTAAATTAGAAGAGTTTTCCAATGAAAATATACAAAAAAATTGATATAAATATTATTAGAAAAAAATATTGCTTTTAAATTCAATTTTTGAGTAAGATTCTCTAACAGTTCAAATCCACTGTTAGTTTTCCTAAATAGCTCATTGATTTTCCAACAACTTGGTTGAACACCATATTTTAATCAGACATCTGATTTTAGGTACTCTCCATCATAAAAAAAAAAAAAAGTTTAAAAGAATTTGGATTGGGGCAGGTTAGCGGCCGGCTGATTTGGCGTGGAAGGTAGGAAGAAGAGCTAGTGGCAAAATAATGCTCGTCATGCTCGAAACCGTTTATATAAAGGGTGTGTCACATCGAATTGCATCACGGAAAAAACGCTGTAGAAATTTAATTTTTAGGAATTATATCTTCAGCTTTCGCTTATAATCAGATAAGAGTGTATAGATCACGTTGGCCATGCTTCACTGTCAATTTTTCGTAAATTTGGAAAAATGTCGTCAAACGAAAAAGAGCGTCGTGAATTAATCCTGTGCACTCATTTCGAGAATCCGGAGTTGTCACATCGGGACATCGGTGAGATGCTGGGAATCGTCCAATCCACGGTCAGCAGAGTACTAAAACGATACTTCGAGAACCTAACCATCGACCGGAAGGTGAAGAACGGCAAAAATGGATGCTCCGTCAGTAAAAAAGATCACAAGCGCGTAGTTAAGCAGTTTAGACGTGATCCGAGAAATTCGGTCCGGGATGTCGCCAATAAGCTGAATTTGTCAAGTTCATTCGTCCAGCGGACCAAGCAGCGGGAGGGCCTGCGTACATACAAGGTTCAGAAAGCTCCTAACCGCGACGAAAGGCAAAACATGGTGGGGAAGACGCGAGCCCGGAAGCTGTACACCGAAATGCTGACGAAGCCGCATTGCCTGGTAATGGACAACGAAACCTACGTCAAAGCGGACTTTCGTCAGCTGCCGGGCCTGTTGTTCTTCTCCGCAGAGGACAAATTCAGCGTTCCGGAGGAGATTCGCAAGCAGAAACTATCCAAGTTTGCCAAAAAGTACATGGTGTGGCAAGCGATCTGCTCTTGCGGAAAGCGGAGCCCCCCTTAGTGATGACCGGCACGGTAAACGGGCAGGTTTACCTTAAGGAGTGCCTACAGAAGCGCTTACTACCACTATTGAAGCAGCACGAGGGCCCAACCATCTTCTGGCCGGATCTCGCTTCGTGCCACTATTCAAAGGACGTGTTGGAGTGATACGAAGCCAACAGGGTCACCTTCGTGCCAAAGGAAATGAACCCGCCCAACGCGCCGGAGCTTCGCCCAATAGAGAAATATTGGGCGATTATGAAGCAGGCCCTCCGGAAGAACCCAAAAGTTGTCAAATCGGAGGCGGACTTCAAGAGAAAATGGATTTCTGTTCAAAAAAAACTACAACCTGACGTTGTACAGAACCTTATGGACGGGGTAAAGAGGAAGGTGCGAGCATACGGGCTTGGGCTCGAAGTATGAATAAAAAGAAAATGCCAAAAGTTGTTTAATAGTTTTTATTTTACTGTCTAAAATGTTCAAAAGGATCGGTCTACTGGGCGAATTTCAACAGCGTTTTTTCCGTGATGCAATTTGATGTGACACACCCTTTATTTATTGTTCCGTGAATCGATTGCTCATAGTGATGACAATCTTGACCAATGTTGGAAATACAAATTGTGCAGATAAGAAAAAATCTATTCCCAGAACATGTTTAATTTCATGCGGTAAACCTACATAATGCATTTAATGCTGTTCAAAAAGTCATAGTTTTACCCTTAGGAGAATTGCAGGAACTTGAACAAGGAAGAATCTTAAGATGCAATATTTGGTTTGTATAGCGAGTGGGATAAATTTTGTTCCAGGTTTTGGAGTGGCATGAGCTCTGGCATCGGCCTAGTAGAATACGACGCTTTTCATATTGGCTCATTCTGTACGTTAGTTCTAAGTTAGAATTTATCGACCTCATAATCCTCACTATGATTTCCAATCTTATCAGACACAGAGAACGAATTTCTTCGGGTGAAGACCGGATTTGAGGGGTAGCTATTAAAGATTCATCTCCATTATCCAAACATTTTTTTCGCTCAACATTGCTGTAAACATTCCGTTTTTCACCGCCCGTCAGAATTTGTTTAAAAACGGCGTATTTCCGTTGTGTTTATAAAGCGGCTCGCAGATGCCATCCCCATCTGCGAGCCGCATTCAATTGAATGGTTTTTCGTCAAATTGTGTGGAATCCTTACATCGTAATGGATTGCGTAACATTAGCGGATGCTCATGAACGGTGGTTTAAGATATATGTAGTGCATCTGCTAACTAACGTGTTCATTTGGCCATCATCAGTGCTGGCTCGAATGTTGTAGACACCCGAATGGTTTTTCGCTTTGTACCGGGACCACTCCTCTGCTATTGACGTTCACACCACTCAATTCGATCAAAGTACAAAAGTGACAACATACACTTTTACCGTTTCTCACTCAAAGTTCGTTAAAAATGATCAAATGTACTCATCACACACTTTCCGACGATCAAATATCACCTTCCCGACGCTGACGTCCAAAAAATTAAAAAAAACCATCACTTCAATCAATCCAAACCCAAACATTTCCTCCCCATCCATCTCACACTCACCGGAGTGGCTGCGGCGGTTTGTTTGCCTTTCCCTGTTTCATTTTTTTTGCGCTTTTCACTAGTCTCAGTTTCCATCGGCGACAAGGCGAGCAGCTCTCCTACATTTGTATATAAAAATGATTGACATTTTCGAGCGTAACTTAAGCGGATACTCGTCCATCCGCTTGTCCCTTCCGCGCTCTCCCTCTCGGCCACCACACGATGCCCTGAATGCGGTTTCCGTGCCAAGCTGGGATCCTGTTGCTTGTAATATTAATAAAAATGTCCGCTCTCTGCTTGTGTTTCCATCCTATTCAAGGGCGTATTTACCATCCCTTTTTATTTTTACGTTTTGCCTGCTTTACGCAGCTGATTTCGAAATGGGAGAAAAGACTGCAATAAGGCATGTTTTACTTCAATAACTTAAATTGAATTCCTGTTTTCTGGCTGGCGGTCGGTTTAAAATGGACTTCCGGAACGTGCTCGAGATGCTTTTTCCGAAGGCAAACACAATAATTCGCCGACGGAGAGAGGGGCTTTGCTAGTGTAAATGACAGCAAATCCTCTAAAAAATTGAGAAAAACAACTTGTACCAACGTCGAATCCATTGCGTAAGGTCCGGACTGAATAGGGACTGCCACCCAAAACTGGCGCTCGGCACAAACAGTAGAATACTGTGACCGAAGCAAAATACTCTATTCCGCGCTGAAGCAGTTTCCCCCATCAGTTAGCACTCCACTCTGGGGGAAAGTATAGAAAAAGTTTCCCCACTTTTCGGCTTGCTGTTAAATTAGAGTGCGCTGAAGTCCATTCGGAGCCAACCCAAAGTGGACACGTCAGTAGCACTAGAGGGAGAATCCTCTCGGAAGCTGGGGAAGATTTAGCTATCTGCTGGCTTTTCCGCCGCCGCCAGCGCCACCATCACAGTTTGACTTGCCAGCTTTTAACAATAAATTCTCGACTGCAAAATTGGCGCCAGTTTGGCACAAGTCGGAACAGCCGAACTGCGAGCAACTCTGGCGGATTACTGGCTGGGAGCCGGGGATCAGCTGTGTATACGGTAGCGCGAATTGTCTACAGGATTGAGGATTAGGGAACAGGGTAAACAGGAGTGAAAACAGCGTTCACCGACAGCCAGGTGTGAACGGACTTTTCGCGGATTGTTCCTAAATTGGAAACATGGATAGAACCGACAGAAAGGGGAATCAATTTGAATGTGAACAGCCAATACTCTAGTGTCATTGTGATGGACGAATTGCATTTTCTATGGTTTCTTATAGTGTGTGAAATATATTCCTGAATTAATCGTAATTCTCGCCAAGAAATTAACAAAAAAGAAAATATTGAACATGAACTGTTTGTATTGACACAACACTTGCTCGATTTCCGTAAAATGCCGATTGGTTGAAACGCAAACAATCCCGCTTCTGCATATCGAAAGCATACAAACATACAAGCACACACACACACAAACAGCCAATCAAACTCCCAGTAAACAGAGAGATGCCATCATTTTTTAATTTTATTTTTCTTTTTTCTCTCCCAACGGAAAAAAACCAAAACCGCTTTTCGCTCATCCTCTTCATCAAATGCAAAAAATACGCATCCGTGTTTGTCATCAATCGCAACCAAATCACCCCTCTCGCTGCAGGCTACATCCCACATCTCACCGCACCAAACCCCGAAGTCACCGGTCAATCAGCTCAAGTATCCGAGCTACCCACCGGCGTCGCCTCAAAATCTGTCAACGCCCCAATATCCGGCCCAACAGCGCCGTACAGTGTCCCCACTGGGCGGTTCCTCGACCGTAGCCTTCAGCGGCGGCCGTGCTGTTGTACCCCAACAGCCCCAACAGCCACAGCAGCAGCACCAGTTTCAACCGGCTCGTCCCGTTAGCGCTCCGCACTACCAACAACAGCAGCAGCAGCAGCAGAAACGCTACTCTTCGCCATCGACGGCTTCTCTGGCATCGCCCCGTTCGCCCCAGATAATTGGCGGTGGCCACAGCCCACGCGGTTGGGCCCACGTTCAATCACCGGTTCCGGTTTACCGTCCCGCGCCCCGTCAGCAGCAGCAGCAACAACAGCAGCAGCCTTACGTCCCACCACCCTTTCAAACGGAACCCACTCCGTACCAGCCGTCTTCCGCTGGCTACGGATACGGTTACGGACCGAGAAAGGTACATAACTGAATCCGCTTGGCCAAATAAACAGCCTCTCAGCCGCGCTCGCGCAATACTCCGGTGGGTTCATAGAGTGTCGTTGTACAAACTAAGCGCTCTCTTTTTATTTATTTATTATTTATGTCTTCTAGTTCTTTGTTTGTGAAACTTTTCTTCCTGTTTTCTGTTGGTTTAAGTTTTACTCGTTACTCATTCAAGTTTTTCCATGTCTTCTCATCTCTTTCATGTCTCAAAATGATATGATGTTTTGTATCTGTTTATTCATCATAGATTTAGATGTCAAATCATAAATTCATTGATACTTTGTTTTTATCTATTTCACATCCGGATTTAAGGATTTCTGCCAAAATGCCACGATTGTAAAGCTAACCAGAATTAGTGCAGATTGTGTGCTGCTTATTTGTGTTTCTTTATCTATTTGACAAGGTTTAATTAAAAGGTGACGAAAGCTCTCAATTTTCGCAGATTGCATAACAACAGTCGATAAATATTTAATGAAAAGTGTTTCCCAATTATTTTTTTACTTGTGTTACTTTGGACAGATAGTTTGAAATCCTAAACGTTATCGTTATCGTACACGTTATCGAACATGCCGATGAAGCTTTCACCAAATTCCAAGATCATAGAATTTTTTATGTGCTGAATCGTACATGATATAGAATCAATTCACAATCGTGTATAATGTCAACCAAAATCTATCAAATTAAGAAACGTATAAAATGCAAAAACACGATTTATATATCAATATCGGATTATGTCGTGTATCGGTATTACGAGTTTGGTAAGATCGCTATATGCGGCACTATATACAGGGTGGGCCATTTAAAGTGTAAGCATCTGGCAACCCCATAACTTTTGACAGAGATGTCAGATTAACAAATGTCATACCGCGTTGGAAGCGTCATTTCAGTACAATTATAACCATGGAACAATACACACCTAAACAACGCGCTGAAATTGTTCAGCTGTACATTCAAAATAACTTCTCAATTGTGGCTTTTGGCAAAAAATCATAATGTCTGATGAGGCGCATTTCAACTTGAATGGAGGAGTGAATAAACAAAATTGTCGGTTTTATGCTACTGAAAACCCTCAATTCATCGAAACGCAACCTCTTTACGACCAAAAAGTTACTGTGTGGTGTGGCATTTATGCCGATAAAGTCATCGGCCCGTACTTCTTTGAAAACTAAAATGGAGCAACGGTAACCGTGAATGGGGAGCGTTATCGGACAATGATAACCGATTTTTTATTGCCATTTGTTCGTGAAAATGAATTGGACAATTACTGGATCCAACAGCCAAATTATTGCGCGAAATGTTCCCCGGAAGATTAATATCGAAAACGGCGATTATGACTGGCCACCGAGATCACCTGATTTGACGCCTCCTGACTTTTTTTTATGGGGATATTTAAAATCCAAGGTATACACTGGTAAACCAAGGACCCTGGCTGCGCTGAAAGACAATATCCGACAAGAAATTGCTGCCATATCGGCCGAAACATTGGGCAAAGTGATGGAAAATGCCGAAAAAAGGGCACATTTTGCGGTCAAGGCCAGAGGCGGTCATTTACGAGATATCATAATCAAAAAGTAGTTAGAACAAATCTCCTTGGACCAAAATAAATGAATTTCAAAAAAAAAAATTAAAATTCCACTTCTTTACTTTGCTATTGCAAAAAATAATCCTTCCCTTTTAAATGGCCCACCCTGTACGTGTATGATACGGTGTATGTGTACAAACGTAACTGTAATGTAAATATCGTTCAGAGATGTTGCTGAAAACTAAGTGAGGATAAATCTAAGGCGCAGGATATTAGCCTCCACCAAAGTTCCTGGTTGAAATATACTGTTCCTCCTTCCGTAAATCACGTCAGTAGGGTAGGGCGGGGCTTGTTGGTCATAGGGGTAAGTTGGTCAGTGACGATATCTTGGAATCTGAGCGTCTAAAAAATTAGCGATCTATGGATGAAAAATAGCAAATTGCCGATACAAAAAATAAGCAAATTGGAAAAACTTTTTATTTATCAGCTTGAAGTGTTAATGGAAATCGCTTTTAAAATTATTTTTATTGAATTTTCATGAATATAGTTCTTCATATATAGAGGGGCTAGTTAGTCACATAAATGCTCGTTTGAGAGCAACGCATATCAAATTTTCAGGTATGCCGTGTTTGATTACGCAAGCTATAAACAAATAAAGAAAGCATATGTTTTACTGCTAAACCCAGTGTTTTTGAAATGAGAGAACCACCACACAAACCACTTGCAATATAATTGTCATATTTATATTTTTTGCTGTAAAATTTTCATTAAATATAATAAACGCTTACATTGAATATCAGAACTCACAATAATGCATTGAGTAATGTAGAATACCTGGTGGCTATTTATATATTCTTTGGGGCGAACGGTACAAATGTCATCAAAACAAATGCAAGCAAGAATACAAGCGGGTGTGCGTCGCAGGGATGCCAGGTGATTTTTGTCAAAAGTCTTAACATGGCAAGAGAAAATATCTTCACCATAATATCGGAGGAAAGTTTTCATCACAAAAACGGAACTGTGATAACTCTTCTTGTTTATTTTAGCTTTGAAATTTTGGTTGTAACTCAAACCATATCCAAAAGGTATGTAACCGAAAAACCTTCGATTTGTGAAGTGGTCGTTTGAACGATCTAGGTTAATCTATTGTATAGTAGGGCCAAAATAATAGAAATTCAATGTCAGAATCATTCTTATTTTCGAGCGCAAATGAACTAATGTCTTCTAGAGACAATATGTATTCAGACCGCTTCGTTCGCTGAGACTAAAGCCCTACTTTTTGACGTAGAACTACGTCTTTCATTAAGGGTGCCAAATCAGAAAACAGGTCACGTTTTTATGAAATAAAGTTAACGTTAATAACTATTATTGCCGCGAATGGATTTTGGCGATTTACATATCAAACGAATCGGAAATTCCCTAAGATTTGTTTGATATGCTATACATCACAATCCCATAGTCTGTATATGGTTTAAATTGATGAAAATTGAAAGCATCCTCATTTCCTCATACATTTGTTCTGTCCAGTTGTGGGGTTTCCCTAACAGAGCTGCCAATAACGAGCAACTAATCGACGAGCAACAAAGGGGAAATCGTAAGATGTAAAGTCTCCGTGAACATAGGAAAAGAAGAAGAACGAAGGGGAATATTTGCCTAGAGTATAAACAGTGTATCTCGCTGAGGCAAACTTTCATTCTTCGTGAAGAAATCGACTGAACAACATCGTTCCTGGGCTAGCTGGACGGCGAGGAATCGAATGCCTTTCTCAAGACAATAGGAGTGGAGGAGTAATATGATGGGTAAAGTAAAGTTTTCCAAAAGCCTTTTTGAAGGTTTGAGACGAATTAACTGAAGATGTTTAAAGTCTCAAGCAAGGAGGAAAGGCAAACTTTTAGTATCGTTCTGTATTCAAAGCATTGAATATCGCGTTTTCTTTCTTGTTTTGCGTCATCACATGTCTTCGTTTCGGATTGAGCTGTGGACGCGACCAAATTACTCAGCCGTTGATGGCTCTGGCATTGCAATCATTGCATCAAACTGACGCCATTGCATTAAGGTTCTGAGCTACAAAATTGTGTGGGGGATCATCAAGCTAGGCTATCGTCAGCTCAAAAAGAAAATAAATATTGAGAAGAGCGCAAAACGGAGATAAGTGTGTGTATATTTAGTTGCTTCAAGCCATCGATATATGGATATTTGTATGCGTACGTGCGTGCTTCATAACCGCGTCGTAAAAATAGTACATCTTCGCTACGCTGAAACCCCATTTGTATCTGCTCCCGTGTGCATTGGCCCTGTAACGATGCAACAATCGCCTAATTGTTTTATGCTATGATTGACGATTGTTTGGTGTTACAAATTATACAGTCGTAAGGATAGATATAAACAAGAAGAGGGTATAGCGGGAGGAAAATATTTACGTTAACACTGTTTGTTTTCAGTCATTAATGCATTGAACTGACGCTATAGTGAAGCAGGTGTTAAGGTTGTGCACTAAAATTTTTTTTGGGGAATACCAAGAAGTTATTCAATAAGTTATATTAAGTTATTAATTTATTTTGGCTCGCCTGCCAGTTGCAAAACTGCTTTCAACTAGGATTGCATTTGCGCTAATCTTGATCATAATGAAGCAGTGCTACTCTTTTCGAGGTTATGGAGATTAACAGATAGAGTTTATTTCGTTTATTTAGTCACGAAGAAAGTAAATGTCGTTCTGGAATTTTATATGTAATTTGGTTTCGCTTGCCAGTAGCAAAACTATTTCACTAAGGATGACAGCTGCGCTTAACTCGAGCATGTATTGTTCTGCGAGCACAAGAATGAATCATCAAAAAATTTCCGTCAAATGATTCTATAATAAAAAAGACGGGTGGGTAATGTCGGGGACATAACCGGAGTGACGTAGGACTATACATAGGGGACAGCTTTTGTTAAAGATATATTTTAAATATGTTGTTTTATTTTCTTCTCTGAAAATCTACCTGAAAAATGGATCAGTTTACTGTTTACTCTTTATGAATATGTTGATGGTTCTGAAAAGAACCTTTGGTGTTGAGTTTTTGTTATCACTCGATATTCCCATCTTGTTCGGTTAAACCTTCCTGTTTACCTATTGCGTTTGCCACTCGCCACAGCTTTCACAGTTGGAAAATTTCTTCCCATCCAGCTTGTGATATGTTGTTCAGTAAATTACATTTAATGCGACGTGCCGGAGAAACACTTTGCCACTCACTGAAACTAATTGTTGCCTTGATGAGCGCCGAACCGAAGCTGCTCTGTTCTTGATGCGGGTTTTCTGATTGTCGTGAGCAGCTTTGCAAGCCAACTCGAACACTCCGACGGCCGAAACTCTATAATCGCTGTTAGGTATACTGGTGCTCCGGCACCAATCCGTTCGGCCTAGTTACCCTTGCGGAGCAATCAGTGAATGCGACCAACAGGGAACTGGAGACCTGCACGGTTCGAGTGAGACTTTGCCTTTCCCTTAACTTGTCCTCCTTTGTTACGTCCACGATGCCGATGCCGTACAACCACACGGGTTTACGGTTTGAAAGAAAATAAGATATTTTTTTGGGGTCCGCGTGTTTTATACTCTAGCGGTACACACTCACAGGATAGAGACAAATCGGCAGACTCAGCCAGAGGGGCGAGTCCAACGAGACGAACGAATGAGCGTTAAAAGGGAGCGATGGCAAAAAAATACATTCATTTCGATTTGTTCGCACGTTGGATTCACATGCAGGCTAAAAAGGGTCCTTTTCAGGATCACAAAATTTTCTTCAATCTAAAGAGTTTATTGTTTTGTTATCACTCGATATCCCCATCTTGTTCGGCTAAACCTTTCTGTTTAGCGATTGCATTTGCCACTCGCCACAGCTTTCACAGTTGGAAAATTTCATCCCATCCAGCTTGTGACATATTGTACAGTAAATTACATTCAATGACACGTCACATTACCCCCACTCAGTGTCGGATTGGAGGTAATTTTAACCTGTAATTGAACATTTGCGATGACAGTGGTACAGTGTCGACTTTCAATGTGGGGTCATAATTTGGACCCCGAACTCTATGTTTACAAAAATGTCCAACTAAATATGTCGCATTACAGGTCCGTCCAATTAGCTAAATGTCGAGATAATTGTAAATTACTGTACTTTCAATCTAGAAGCAATTTAAGAATTGGTGAAAATCAATAAGCTCAGAATAACTGCCAAATTCACATATTCATCATATCCTGGCAAACAAATTATGAAAAAATCAATTTGTGTTTTATTATTATTTTGGATATTGTTTTAGAAAGCATTGAACTGTATTTCCTAAACTCTTTTTAAAACTTTTTTTTTTATGGAATGGTTCCAATTTAGAAAACTTAGTACTCGTGGTTTTGAAAAAAACCATTTCGAACGCCCTCGATGCCGCCTTGTTTTTTGCCACCAAAGCAGTTTGCATAAAGAACAAACTTTTTTCTTCTGCTACCTGATGCCGTTTTGCGATTGCGTTTGCCACTCGCCACTCGCTGAAACTGCCTGTTGTCTTGATGTCCACCGAACCGAATGTGTTCTGTTCCGAATGCGGGTTTTCTTCTCGTCGCGAGCAGCTTTGCCAGCTAACTCGATCACTTTGGCGGCCGAAACTATATAACGCCGACTAGGTGGACTGGTGCACTGGTACTAACGCGCTCGGCCTAGCTACCCTTGCGGGGAACTCCAGATCAACACGGTTCGAGCGGGATTTTGCCTTTCCCTTCACTTTTCCTCCTTTACCATGTCCAGACATGGTTGCTTGAGTTGGTTTGTTGATGTGTTGTGATGCGAACCGATGTGGTGTACGGTTTGGATGAGAATGATCGTTACGGCAGCGGAGCGGGGATTTTTAAGCTGACTGGCTGGCTCGAGAATTACGCATGTGTGAGAATGCGACCAATGTTTCGTTCTTTTTTTTTCTTTTTCCTTTCCAATCGTGCTTCATTCTATTTCGCTGCTGCTCTGGTTGCCCGTTTTGGTCAGTACGATTTGAGGAGCACAAAATGGACCAATCAAAAATGGGCACATAGTGCATTTTGACAGTGCTTGATATTTCACAATTATTCAATTATTTATCTCAAGAAAAATGAAATGTTATTCGTTATGATAGATGCGTAGATATATTTCCTATCAATTGATGCAAAAACCTTAGCGATCTATTGAGAAATGCTCGAGTTATAAGCGTTCCAAATCTTGCATTTTTTCCTACTTGTTCAGTGCCTAGATTTCCATTTCACCCCCTTTATCTTCCGGTTAGACGTAGTCCTACGTCAAAAAACATTTCAGAGCGACCAAACTGGTAGAATGGTTATTTCAACATTTTCGTAGCATTATAAAATAATATCCGCAGTTATAAACGACTTGAATTAAACCACCGCGTAGTTCTACGTCAACAATGCGCTCGTGTCTTGAACACAACCTCCTATAATTTTTTTGATGATATTTTCGGCCAATAGTTAGAATTTCATGAAAATAATATCTTTTAAAAATCCACGTACGCTATCATACTGAAATGTCTTCACATATTTCATAATGTCTTCAAAATGTCTTCACAAAATCAAATGTCTTCAAAATGAAGACATGTCTTCAAAGCTGGCATCTTTGGTTCGCCACAAAGTGGAAGAGAGACGAAATCGCTAGAAAAGATTACCTGATTAATTTTCAACAACGATGATAATTTGAAATTTTCATTAATTTGTTTTTTTGCTTGCTTCATGATATTAGTTAACTGGTTTTTTTTTTATTTAATTAATTGATTTAGGATGAAGGAAACTTTTAATAGAAAAACATTTGTTATTTGCTACAAAAAACCTGCCTATTATTGACCAACTTACCCCGTGTGTGGGGTTAGTTGGTCAATTTATTCTGAAATATAAAGACGTTAAATACAAGAAAAATGTCAAATAATTGATTCTCTGGTTATTTTCCATTGAAAGGGTAAAAGATAAGCTTCATTGTGGTACATAACATTCTAACGCAAAACTTCGTACTACAAAGTTATAGCCAATTTTTGTTCAAAAATGACCAACTAGCCGCGTCCTACCCTACTATTTGAAACCATCGGGACCATCGAAATTGAAAACCTTTTTTTCGTCAGTGAAGATAGCCTAGCCATGTTGAAAGTAAAATGAAATGCCGTCTTACATTGAAGAACTTTTCGTTATGGTATATAGCAAAATGTATTCTTTTGAAAACATTCTTTGTCATAACATGCCATGTCCCACTGTCGGATCATGTGAGTTTCGGCAAAACTCAGACGCGTTTCGATGTGAGATGGTGTAGGATTAGAAGCTTTAACCTTTTTGGCCCTCTTTATGTGAGGACTTTTTTACAAAGCTTGACGATTTGTCACTCGGGAAACATTGACATTCAAAGTTTGCTTCATTTGCATAAGCGATTTTGAAGTAATGGAAGCAGTTCTTACTTTTTGCTCGCTTATCCCGCTCAGAGAGATCTACATGGAGCTCTCTTCTTAATTGAAGATTCGCCATATAATTGAGCACTACTTGATGGGATCGTCCAATCTGACAAGTAATTTCTCTGATATCAATATTTTCTTCTCTTTTCTTTTCCTTTCGGCATTTTCCAGATATATTGATCAAAACAACAAAAACAACGGAAAATGTAACTGGTCTTTTACAAACTTGATACTTGAAAAAAAATTCCTTTATTTACGATCAGCGCTTGCATACACACATATGAAAGTCATACAGTGTATGGTAGATTTCAATACCAATACACTATTTAGAATATAAAGTGAAGCGTTGTTTGTTTACAATGACACAAAGCAGCAAGATCATCATCTGGTCTCACAGAAGTTAGACGGAGTGTATATTGTTTACAAATTTTGAGTTGTGTACAATTTTACTGCGTTGAAAGCGTCGAGTTTCATTGCAGTTTCACTTGTTTTTATTTTCTGTTTCCATTGGAAGAAAAGTGAAGTTAAAACGCCTCAAATGTTTGTGGATGTTCATGGTGACCCTGCACCATCGGATAGATATGGGAAAATATGGGAACAGGAAACTAATTTATTGAGTAAGAATCCAGACTATATATACACGAATTCTTACTCTGGCTTAAAATTTGAAGGGAGAGAAAACATCTCCCTTTCCTACTCAGATAACCGAAACCGCATCGGCCTGCCTATTTACCAGCGTACTTTCCCATCCGTTCTTACCTGCCACTACTTCACCCACGTAGGGTCCCAAATGCATGTTAATACGATTGTTTCTATATATGCCTTTTCTTCGTTTAGCACGCTATCTCTGCCATGTGCGCTTGCGATGCACTGTGGTTTATAGACCTGATCCTAAATTTGTGCGTCATAAATTATGCACCGCTTATCGCTCAAACACATGCGTTTAGCGTCCTTTTTCATTTGCCCTATTCCTTCTCTGCCTTCGTGCTCATTCCATGCGCGATAAAGGGCGAGACCTAAACAATACAATTTATCACCTCTCGGGTGGCCCATACAGCGCTCTCGTCTTGGGTCCTTTCAAAACATGCTTTCCACGAAAAATGTTCAAGTGGGAAACATCTAGCTAATTGCCAGCAATAAAATATTTATTTGTATTCCTTCGTCTAATACGCTATCTCTGGCGCGCTTATCTTGGAAGCTGTATCGAACAATTGAAGAAAAGAAAACGAAACATGTGGTTTCCTCCTGCTGGCATTATATTATTTTTCGAATGCGCGTTTCGCTACAAACTTGATATTTGATTATTTTAATTTATTTTTAGCCTTGCTATCTAAGCTGGGTCCGCAACAGAAGAATATAAACTTTCAGCACCGAGAGCGATCATGACGTTTTGGTTCGCATGGTTGTGTATCATGGAGTGCTAACCGAAGCAGAGTGAAGAAGAAAATGAAAAATGTAAAACTCTGAGATCGTTCTTGTTTGTGTCATGATTCGTAGTACGTACGACACTGGGGTACATCTGCAAGATCATATTTGTACAAACAAACGTGAGTGATTAAGTGAAACGTTCAATCGGCGAACAATCGGTGGTCGCAAACGAGGATTATTACCCGACAGTTGAACACACCGACAAAATTTCATGGATTGTTGTAATAAGCAAACGGTCGACTAAAACTCGACTTAACAATTATGCGTTTGGGGTTGCTGGACTCTGTTAGCAATATTCAAACATTTTCAGTTGCTTGATTCCCATTTTAAGAAGTCAGCTTCGGCAGCCAGCGAGAATACCTATAGAATAACCAATTACCTTACAATATCCAAGCATTTATACATTTGTTATCGCCTAAAAAGTAACTCAAGGATTTTAGCTTTTGTTCCAAATCATCTCAAGCAAAGTCCTTCGACTACTTCTTTGCACGATTTAACTGAAAAAGCAAAAAAAAATCGAGGGGTTGTATCCGAGACACGACCGCTTAGGACGCAGAATTACGCAATCTTTTTCTAAAATTTATTGGTTTATTATTCCGTATATTATTTGCGAATGCGTCGAAATTTCATAAATAACTCTTTAGTAAAAAGTTCCGGAGACTCTGAAAATGTTTGATGGCTTGCGTGGTTTTGCAGAATCAATTCGAGAAGCAACGATTCATTCTTCCCTTTGCGAGAACAATACACTAATTGGTCATATGTCGAAATTTGTTTTTTATATCAATGCACGCATTGCACTGAGCATTTACCGAGAGGCATCTTCCGTGCATTGCCATTCAACAAGGATCAATCACGCGTCTAACAAACGCATACAGTTGCAACGATATAAATGAAACATCGCGAGAATGACCGTTTATGGAAAATCGTTTCCCGACTCTCGGTCAAAACCGTCGACAAAGCTTGGAGCTTGTTGCATCAGAACAGAGCCGATACACACGAGAGCAAATACGAATGGCAACTAAAAGTATCGAAGGTGTGCTATTCACATGTACATATATCAAATGAACAAGTTCTAAGTCTCGTGCAACGAAAACAAGCAACACACACAAAGCCAGACACTGATGACCAGAAGCGACCTGGTCTGCACTTCAAGTGAAATATTCGCTAGCGTTCACAGCTCGAGAGGAAACATAAAACACAAAACGAACAAAATAAGCGACCTTTGTTGTTTCGGGCACAGAGAGATTCTGAGAATGTTCCTCAGAGGAGATGCAATACTTATACGTTAGCGACAGCTTACTTACTATGCAAGGGTGGAGTTTACTTCGCAAATAGTCTCTTTTCGCTATCCCCCTTTGTTGTTTCTATTCTAGCAGCTGCATAAGTTGCCCGATATTGACAGCTCTGCTCGGCAAAGCACACAAATGGACAGAACAAATGTATGAGGAAATGGGAATGCTTCCAATTTTCATCAATTCAAACCATATACAGGCTATGGGATTATAATGTATGTATAGCATATCAAACAAATCGGTTGGTATGCAAATCGTTAAAATCCGTTCGCAACAAAAATAGTTATTAACGTTAACTTTATTCCATAAAAACGTGATCTGTTTTCTGATTTGGCACCCCCAATAAAGGCGTAATCCTACGTCAAAACACAAATAATCGCGTAGAATAAACTTGACATATTATGGAAAATCATCAAAGCAGAAAATCTACATCGCTAGAAATAGGATTGGGCGATCTTGGATCGATTCTTAGAAGATCGATCTTTTCCTTCCCGATTTCCGATTTTTAGGATCGATTCTTTGTACTCTGAAAATCGCGAAAATCGATCTTTTCTTTTCGATCTTTCCGATCTTTTTGACCGTGAAAAAAATCGCAAATTTGTTTTTCAGTGAACATTGGTTTTAATCTCACAAAAACCACCTGACAAAAGTCATAAACATTGGATCCCTTCCAAGGTTGTCAAATTAGTGATCGTAAATTTAGGAGGAGTAGTTTTGTAAGTTTGGTCAGTACAAAACAAGTTATATATACACCATCACATCCAGTAGGCTGTCAGTAAAAATTATGACGAAATTGGATGGTGAAATCAAGTAATAATTTTCATTTAATTCATTTAATTAAATAATTACATGACGGAACAAAATTAAAGTTCTAGAAAATACAATTTTCCTGTGTTTTCAGTTTTTTTTTCTGTGACTTTCCTGCTGAGAATCAAAATAAAATGCCTTTGGTGTTTAAATAGAAATGTATATTTCACATGTCTAAAGAGAAGACATCGCTAGTATAGCAAAAGTAAATAAAATGGAAAAAAGACATTCGATCAAATCTTTCAATCGATCTTTCAAAGATCGATCCAGCAAAGATCGATTCTTTGGTACCAATTTAATCAGTGAATCGATCCCTACGCTGTTTAGAAAATCGATTCGTCAAGATCGATCTTTTTCCAAAGATCGCACAATCCTAGCTGGAACACACTGTCCAAACTCAGTAGAAGATCTAGAGATCACAAAATAACTTGGTGTTAATGGATTGAGGTACTCTGTAGTATCATTCTCTCAGGTTTGTGAGATAAAATTCTGTTTCAGAAAATTACTTCTAGCAGAGAGTAAATAAATTGGAAAATGTGAAAAATGTAAAACTCCGAGATTATTTATATTTTGAGTAACGCAGCTTTCGGAATGGATGTGTATATTGAAAAATAAATTGGTCGAATACTACTAAACGCAGAACAGATACGACAGATCTACAGACACGAATCATTGAATCTGTGAAGATATTGTAATTGATCATTACAAATGCATGAATTGGATTTAAAGATTGAGCATCTGATGTGCTATATATAGACTGATTTGTGAGACATTTTTGGAGGACTTAACGAAAACTAAACGAGTGAATATGTTGTATTAACGATTTGAAATGGTGACGGTAACAACTGGCATTCGTATCGAGAAAGTATTCGCCATACTCTCAGATTCAAGCAGATTTCGCATACGGCCGAAACCAAACCGCCCCAAACTCATGAGCAATTTGTCGGGATGCAGCAAAACATATATCATTGATGACCATCTCTAAACAATTGCAGCTGCAGAGGTGCTATGCCCCACTGCTTTCCGCCCAATGCGGAAGCGACCGAAATTAAAGCGAGATTTATTCGGCAAAAAAGCGCTACCGCGAAAAACGCGACGCTATTCAGATCGCGCCGCGATGAAAATGTTCCAAAAGCTGTTGCCTGGTCATAATTTTCTGATGGGGGGACAATGCCACGGCGTTTGTGTGTGTGTGTGTGTGTGTGTGGGTCTGTCTGTGTGCATGGGTTATTAGGAAGGTTATGCTGAACCGGCGCAAATCATTGCCTTTTTATGATTGTCTGCCCCTACACTGCGGTTTGGTAATCCCGAGCACAATTTTTGAGTGAAAACACAAAATTTTCCGCATGGTTTTCAAACGCGAGCCTTGGTTTCGGCGCATCGTGCGAAATTGGGTGCGCCTTTTTATTCCCAATTCCTAATATCGCTTCACGCTATGGGAATATAACCACCCGTCTCGTTTGCTAAATAGAAAACAGGTCTCAATTATGATCCTATCTGATGTTTCTACTCTTTGATGCCTTGGTTCCACTCCCGTGGGGAGATCGTTCTGCGGGAGAAGGCAAAAAACGAGCTACAAAATGTTCACCCCCGGGCAGACCGAAAACATGATGCTCGCGTTTCGCTGCTAATGTTGCTGTTGTTTGCCCAATCATGTTTTTGAGAAGTGTTGTGCTGTTTTTTCTCCACGGTGCGCGCGACATCCAACACCAGGTCACCATCCTCGGAACTAGGGAACATTCAAATGGATCCTCCAGAAAGGGCTCGCGGGGTGTTTCGACGCCGGTGTGTTTGTGTGTATGTTTATTTGACATTTGTTTTCCGAGTCGATATCGAGTTGGGCCCAGGTGACGGCCCGCTTCGGTTTTTCGATGCGTGTGAGAGCGTGCGTGCCAATGTTTGTGCTCATGTCTGCGGTGTCACGTGCCGTGTCATCGGCGATGACGGTCCCCGTCGAGACTCCCCCCTAGGAAATGTATGGTTAATTGGGATTTTTGTGTAGCGTCGGATATTGGATGGGGAGAGCGAAATAGTGCGCCAGAAAACGGCGTGTGGGCGTTTATTTTCGAAGGGATCGGAACAACGGTTCCTGTGGTTGGACGCGTTTGTTGTTCGCACCTCACCGAGAGGGACCGCGTGTCAAAGGCTCAAGCTTTGGAAGAGCTGTATCGTTTAAACGACGTACACAAACAAAGGAGCGAGTCCTCATTGATCCGTGAAGCGAAGCCAAACAGAGCAATTGACCGGAAATGCACTATTTGTTTATCTGGGAATTGTGCTATCTGCGGCATGCTGTGAATCGTTCTTGATATCCATCATGTACTGATGGGTGGGCCTTGCATAATGATTGCAACTGGGAAACGATGCTATCCTGTATCACATAATAATGAATACACCAGAGTTGGGGTCTCTTTGAATATCTCAATAGATTGAATATAGACAAACTTTCAGTTATATGTATGAGAAATTGCGTAGACATAATCTGAATACTCAATAATGATGTATGAAAAGTCATATATTTTCCATTGGAGATGTCCATTTAGGTCTGTTTCAACTTCTTACCAAATTAGCGTGCTGTACAGTAGTGGTTCGCTAACTGGATAGTATTTAACCGGACTGCTCTTTAACTGGGCGTGTGATTATTAAGCTATAGCCCAGTTAAAAAGCTGTTATGTATCAATAATAGACGTTATATACTGTTTGAAGTTTGCTGCCAAAAGATGTGAGGTGCATTCGAATATAATTTGAGATGTTCTTCTTCTTCTTCAATGGCACTAACGTTCCTAGAGGAACTTCGCCGTCTCAACGTAGTATTACTTGCGTCATTTTTATTAGTACTTAGTTGAGATTTCTATGCCAAATAACACGCCTTGAATGCATTCTGAGTGGCAAGCTCTAGAATACGCGTGATCACAGTGCAAGTCGGAGGAAATTTCTTTGACGAAAAATTCCCCCGACCAGAACGGGAATCGAACCCGAACACCCGGCATGTTAGTTGTGACGCTAACCACTCGGCCAAGGGAGCAATTTGAGATGTTATAAGAATTGAATTATTTTTGCATGACAAAAACACTTTTGAAAATATTTTTCTCATACAACCAAATTGCCGTCTGCAAAATTACGAGTTGAAAAATTACATGACACGTTCCGTAAATCTATCCAGTATGAAGAAATTCTATTCAAGTTGGATTTCTTTCTGTCAGAGAAGTTCTTCTGAAATAGTGAAACACAAAGGATTAGCTTCCACATTAGTTTTTGGACCCGCAGCTTTGGAGATGGGATTTTTTATGGTATGGGGAGAGTTTTCTCAGAAAGGCCTGGTGTAGATAGCTTACCATCAACACGAATAATCAGTCGGAAGTGCAACGAAGTACTTCAGAATCATATACTGTTGTTTTTGCACCAAAATAAATGTGATAATTGGGTAATTTGGCATCAATTCATAAAATCCGGAAGCTCATGGCATGGTTTAATGAATAAGGACTTCAGATTCTGAACTAGTCAGCTTGTTTACCAAATCAAAATCCTGTCTAGAACTTATGAGGAGTGATCATACGAATAGTAGATGCAGCTTATAAGCAGTGTGAGTGATTTGAAGAGCTTAAACGAGTAGTATCCTCTGCGTAGGACGAGATTCATTCTAAAACATGGCACAGCTTGGTCGAAACCACCCCGAAAGGGTTATTTGAACTGATTGAGAACAAAAGATGACCAACGAATTAGAATCTTATTGTAATTCATGTGAAATTTGTGTGAATTTTGCAAAGGAGTGAAGATTTTTCAATCAGGTTCTATAGTTATGAAACCGTGTAATTTTAGTTTTTTGAACATTTGAACATGGATAGTAAAGCTATGTTTTCATGAGGGTTTCCGTACCCATAACGTATGCGCTTACGCTTATTGAGCTAACGACCGTAAGGATTCAATTCCAGGATTCTCCATTGATTGGTCTTCTAGTAGGTATTTATCACGGAGGTAAATGCACTTTGTTCTTTAGAGACTCATCAATCAATCATTCAATATTTTCAGGAGGTTTCTGTAGCATAAATGGATACGCGTCCGCTTACCAAGCAAACAATCGTGGGACCCACTCTAGTTTAAAGCTTGTATAATTGTAAGAACCAAATCGAAGTTTTTGGAATGAAAGCATTTAGAATTTCGATAGTAGAAGCTTCAGTTCCATTCTTTATCATGCTTTACGAGAAATCTATGGCGTAGGCAAATATTCACAGCTCCGCCTTTTTATTATTTAATTAAGAGAAGAAGGGGACACTTCAAAGCAAGAACAATAAATTAAGAGTAATTTTGAACATCGAATTCGATAATCATGAATAATGATGGTAGGTTTTTGAAGGCATGTTTGTTGATTTTGCTATAGCCCTAAGCACCATTAGAACTATTCTTTAGACACAATGTAGTTCTAATAGCGCAAGAATAAAAAATACAGTACGAATGTATACAAGAAGAGGAAATATTCAGCACGAAGAAGAAGCAAACTTCGTTAAGTTTACACGTTTATGCTGCAAATCGAATCAACATACAACATTTTGCTGTAAAAAGTGTAAAAAATTTAATACGATTCTTTTTCCAATAAAATGTATATAGTTCGCACAAAAAAAACTTTTTTTGTTTCATAACAAAAAAAACTGTCGAATCAAGTTAATTTCCTGATTTTTATGAATTCTGTCTCCTTGTTTTTAAGAATAATATCTAGCAATGCTGACAAATTTTTTTGGAGGATCACTTGGTTTGCAAGTTTATTTTGTTCCCAATAGTTCACAACATTTTTGGTGTAAATCGATGCTACAAGATCGGACGATGCCGAGTTTCTCGTATTGCTGTTGAAATAGTTATGGTTGAACTAGGCTTCCGATCTGTTTTCGGAGCCACAATAAAATGGTGCTAAAGAATAAATTCTTAAATTTCGTTTCATTCTAAAATATATTACAATTGAATTGAATTCAATAATTTCTCAGTTCTATCTCCCAATGCGGTCGTGTTTTGAACGCAACCCTTCTAATATTTAGCAACATTTTATCCAAAAGTGAAACATGATTTGGGTTTTAAAATTATGAATCATGGACTACCTTAGATACATCCGTTTTCCCCAACTGCAAATTCAACTTCCTGTCTGTAGTCGAATATTAAGAACACAAAACCAATATCATCAACCTTACTTTTTCTCAATATACAGTGATTCGGGCAGTGATTTGTACTCCACCATATACTTCACTACTTTTGAAAATCGAAAACAAGCTTTCGAAACATTGGATATGGATATCATTTTGAAGCTTAAATCTTCAGCTTTAGGAATATTTTACGAGCATATTTTAATCTTGATGTGTGTAGATGTAGGTAGTAGAACAATATATCGGAAAGAAATAACAATATATATTTTTTTCTTTTTTTTTAAAGATTTTGTAAACTAACACAATTTTTTGCTACCCAATGTCATAGCAAACCCAATTAACCTTATCAACCAGCTTCCATTTGGCTCCTATAGTGTATGGACCTTTCCATACATAGATATTTTTGTTTGAATGAAAAATCACTCCTCCGTCTTTGATGATAAATAATTTAATAAACAACGATCACACCGCAAACCAAAAAGAAAACTCAAATAAATTCTGTACAAGTTTAATTCGTTGATTTAGCGAAAACAAATTCAATTTTATTTTTTGCATCAATTTAAAAAACTGTGATTTTTCAAATATTTGCAGTAAGTTCTAATGTTAGCATGTTGTAAGTAGACCACAAATTGTGTTAGTCCACTTTTTTTTTAACAGAAAGAATCGATTTTTTATTTCTTCCCGATATATTTGTCCACTACATCTGCACACCCCAAGATAACAATATGTTCGTAAAATGATGTATTATACCTAAATAGAATGTTTCGAAAGTTTGTTTTTGGCTTTCAAAAATAGTGAAATGTACGATGAGTACGAATTCTAGTTTGAGTCACTTTATTCTTCTACATCTCCGAGCTTATAGATTTAAATTTCATTTTCACCACCAATATTAAGAATTACAATTAAATTAAAACATTTAAGTCCATCAATATTTGGTGGATCACACCATTGAGGAAAATGGCGGTTCCTGAAGGCGGCTGAAGGAGGCTAGGATGATGATAACTCAGATTTACAGGAATTTGGCACTTTGGTCTTGTGGAAGACCAAATGGAAACACACTTTGGAATAACTACTGAACACTTGATTTTATTTTCGCGATCTTGCACACTCAATGGTTGGATTTCGAATAATGAATATTGCATTGGTAGGGATCGGTTCTTATGCACTTATTTGTTCGTATGCGTTCGGGTGCTTTTTGTATGTCGGGATATGCAGTTTGTGTTCGTGTGTTCATGTGTTCACACCACACATTGCATTTCTAATGGAAGGGAGTGGATTGGATAGGAATAAGGATAGCGTAGCTTATCGACGAACGCTTGCTTAAGAATGATATGACCGAACACTTTGATGGGCTCAAAAACGTTTTGTTGGTTGCACACCATTCGGCGAAGATGTTGAGTTGCTGTTGTAAAACCTCAGCATCTCCGATATAGAGGAACAATTTGAAGTCATCTGCATACGAGAGTTTGAGACACTTCAAAATAAAATGTATACAACATATACAACAAACATAGGTAGGGCCCTGGGATGTTACTCGGAAAGGAGTAAATATTGTGTTACCGATCTTCACCGACCGAAATTTGTCAGTGAGGTAAAAGTGAAGCCATTTCAGAAGAGAATCATTGAGTCTAATACGATTTATTTTCTCGATTCTTAACATATTAGGCACCGCTCACGAGTTTTCTCGTGTTCCGCGTTACGGATAAATCGCGAAATAATCAGTGTTTTCTACACTTGATGGTTAAATCCTTGGTCTACCAAGAATCTAACAAGACCTACGGTTCACCTTTCGTCTCATCTACACCGTGCGGGCCCAGGCGTATGACTTACAGTCCTTAATATGTTAATATTGTCTTCCATACAATTGGCTACAATTGAATATGCTGAACGTTTTAAGAAGAAATATAAACGATTGAAAGATATGGTGACATACTGTTTTTTTAGCTTCTGCGATAGTTTTTATACCGTTTATTATTTCTTCGACATTCATTAGAATTGATAGAACAACTTCTCTTTCATATTAATCCTAATAGAACAAATATTAGAAATATATTTGGAACAGAATCAATGAGATATAGTATTGTGGGTAGTATAGTTTGGTTTATAACCCCCTTCTCCGATCATAAACGGTGTTTTTGAATTAGTATCTATATTTTTTTCATTTATTACATTCATGAACTACACCATTTGATAAAAAACGTAGTGAAAGAGTCTTGTTTTACAGTTCAATGATGAAGTCGTAAAGAACCGAATATTATAAGTACTTGATGATCTTTATGATTTAAGGGGTTGGTTTAGAACCACCTTCTCTAAGCAATCCTGGTTTCTTCCTGATTTTCATTTTCATTCATTCTGATTTTTGAAAGTAATAGTTGGCAACTCTGGTTATATGTCTAAAGAAAATTGAAAGTCTGAGTTTCTCAGTCGCTTCGCTTCGACTAGGACTACTTCGGTTGTGATGTCTAAATTTTTCATTTTTTCGATTATCGATCAATCGTTGGGGCGTTTTTCAATATTCGATTCATTCGAATAATTGTTTTTTCAATATTCGATTAATCGAACGAATGTTCATTTCTTGTAATAATCACGTATCACGTTGTCATTCTGGTCACGTGGTCTATCGGGTTGTCGATGTTAGATGGTTGGATAAAAAAATTATATAGTCTAATTCTTAACCTAAAAATACATGAACCTTGAGAAAATTTCCTTTTTTCATTAATCGCGATTACAGTGGCAATTATTCGATGAATTCATATTTTGATTTCAAATTATTCTATACAAAATTACTCGATTATAATTTCAGATATTCGTTTATTTCAATTAATCGAACGAATAACCGACGTCTCTATACTTCGGCTTGAGATGTCAACATGACTTGAATTGATTAATTGAAGAGCCTTAAGAGCGAGGATGATTGATGAACTACGGATACACGGATACAAATCTGCCTCTTCATGCAACCTGACTTCAATCCGCCACTACTATTTCACTCTGACATGAATCTCATTGCCCGCGTACACAATCATATTTTAACGTCCATATTCAGTGAAACAAAAACTTGATTTCTGATGCAGAAAAGTAGAATACCAGGTATATTACTCCCCGCTTTATTTTGACTTCATTGTATTGGAGAGTGGGTGTGTCGCACAAGCGATGTAATGTATTCTATTTACGTTAATACATGCGTACATGATACATGAGAGAGAAAAGAATTCAGCCTGGGGGAGTCACTCAAATTTGCTGTGGATTCCATTAGACGGTGAAGAATAGAATGAGCACGAAGCTTCGTTAGAACAGTTAGCGACGAAAGGCCCCGAATAACTGTTGATTCGTCATGATGGAGAACTACTAGAAGAACCAAAAATCATTTCCAATTGAATGCGAAGACCGATGGTTTTATAGTCATCTAACTATACTCAGTTGAATATGGCTTTTTCTAGCCCTGGTAATTCGATTGCTAAAGAAATCATAATTAGGACGTGTGCAGTAGTGAATGAATTTGTTATAAACATATATACAAATATCTGCACGTACCTCCGAAAGTACACGTGGCCTAAAGATCAAGTTTGACGTTTACTACTAGTGGTACACGTCCCACGGATCTTCAAAAATTCGGATGTAAAATAGTGACGAAATTCTTGGCTTCCTCCTCAAAATGAGCGAAATATAAGATTGTAATTCGAATAATATTCTGAATACACATTCCGATTCAACAAAAATCAATAAATATCTGGTACAACGTCCCACTGTGAACTGAAACCTTTAGAAAATGTTGCATGTCTCATGCTGTTGAGGAGTAATAAGACCCTGCATGTATCATTAAACCCCAAACGATTGGTGAAACTATACGCTATGATTTCCCCATTTTCTTGCAATGCATGTAAAATGATCGACAACTACAAAGTTATAAGCTGTTTAAAGTGGGCGCTAATTCAGAAATAAGCTTTAAACAATTTAACACGGGGCCGAAAAAAAATCCCATGTTTGCTCATAGCAGCCATAGGTGAACATTGCCGTAGTTGCCATAAAGCACACCTTTCGCCCACCCACACACCAAACAGTCACTCATCAGCAAAATACACAACGAACACCGAACATGCAATAGCTCTTTCCGCTCTCCCGCGTCCCGTTTCACAGTCATTTCCTATAGCAAGCGTTCTAAGCACAAGAGCAAGAGCCGCTTACCGAAACAGAACTTCCTGTGTTTCGTCTCGTCGTTCTTCGCCCTCTTCCTGACGACGCGACTCCACCGACTGTGCCGTTGCCCAGAGTGGTCATTAAATTTTCAGCTACAATTTAACTATTCAAACATATTCACTGTAGTTTATAGTTTAGCATAAATAATTCATTACAAACAAAACTTCACGAGAGACCTGGAAAAGCGCGCGCCATTGGCCACATCGCCAGTAGCGGCCATGCGAAGGATGATGACGACGGCCAAAATGCACCGCACATTCCGTTCTCGTGTACAGCAAAAGGGAACGGAACATAGCTTCGACGCTTACCCAGAAATGACGCTGGGAATACACATGAGCGCACAGAGGTGCCTCCCCTCCGGACGTCCCGCATCCAAAACGATTCATGGCTTCCAAGAGGTTTCCACTTCGCCCTTCCCCATTTCAATCGCAAAATGCGTCCCTATTGTCTCAGACGCTTGCACAGTGGTGCAACAATACATCCGGATCATAAATTGAATTAAATTATATCAACTTTTTCGTGGGAAACCCCAAGGATTCAGTGCACATTTCAACACGTTCATGATCCAAGAAAAGTGCTTATCACGTGCTGATTCCCGAATAAGACCCGTGTTCACAATGTTGCACCCGATTTTGTCTGGTAACCTCCCACCATAGTGCCGGCTATTTTATGGCAGGCTACGCTGTGGTGAGCATTTGCATTAAATGTGTTCAGATTCCCTCGCTCAAATGGTGGCCACACTGTGTGGGTGGATCTATCTTGGAAGAGGCAAATTTAATATGACGCTAAAGCTCAAAAATGTGTGTTATGGACCGTTGATATTAAACTGTTTCTAACTCAGCCACGTTTGCTCAAATACAAAGATTTTTTCCAAGTTGCTGAAAACTACAAGACTTTGAAAACTATTTATAACTTTGCCAGTGTTCATTGTGGTGTGTCTAGCATTTGCCAAAGATCAGTTGTCTTGCTTGCATAGTTTGGTCCCTTCTCCTCCTACATTCCTATTTTTTTTGCCTTGCTCAAACGCATTACTAACACAACGCTTGCTCAAGATCCGAAATGAAGCCAAACACACATTTTCAGCTAATTAAATACACATCCCACGGAATCCCTCGGACCTCTCAAGAGCAGACAAAACTCCGACATCTCGTACTCGAATGTGCAAAACTACGAATAGAAAATGTCAACTTTATTAAAGATATATAATTAGCAGGATTGCCCTCTTGCGCTCGCTGTCGTGCATTTCGTCTATCACTTCGCTCCCTGACTGAGCAGAAGTTTACGGAATTTCATGCTCTCTTATGTGTCGCTAGAATATGCATACACTAAAAAAATCCCATTCTCTTTTCCTCCGACGTGGGAGTGAAAAAGTTTTCCACACATCCTCTAGACCTTCCTCCTTCTTCTCTCCATCTTTGATTATAAACGAATGCATTTAACTCTCGGCTCGCAAAGTTTTTCCACCGAGAACTAACAAGTATCGTTTTGTTTCCAACGACGTATATTTTGCAGCCTGAACCGTCATCCCAACAGCCACAGTATCAGCCACAGGCAACCCAAGCTTTCCAACCGCCAGTGACTCAACAACAACAGCATCAGCCTTATTACCAGCCAGACCAAATCCCGTTCGTCACCACACTACGCAAGGAACCACCAATGTCGCAAGAACCTGCTCCGGTCTACCAGGCCCAACCAGTTGCTGCTATTTACCAAGGTAGGTTTTAGTGGTGCAACAACAGTTTGTCTTGCACGGCAATCAAACACACGTTGTGTGTGTGGGAGTGAGGGTGGTGGCTAGGAATGGGAAGGGTAATAAGGAAACCACACACTGCCATTTATCTCTCTGGAGCACTGCAATTATGAGTTCTATCAGTGTTGAGATGAGTTTTGGGAAGAACCACGGCTGTGGATTGCATCCCGGTAGGTCACTGACCGCAGGTCCTTCATGTAGTGGTTTGAGTGATTGAAAAACTATTATCGAGGTTTCGTTTTGAACGTACATTCATTTTCTACTTCTACAAAATTTACACATTTAAAAAAAACACTGAAAATCATGATTATGCTAATGATCCATTCCATCGTGACGTGGCAATATTTTGATTGGTTATAAACACATTTTCATGTGCAAATCAAATGATTTCCTATAAATAAACGACGTTATTGTAAAATTGGGGAAAAAATCTACACGGATCATCAACTGAAGAGTATTTTGTAGATGATTTCGATTGTTGTCAGAGAAAGTGCTATGCCATTAAACATAGAACTAACTGTTTTTAAATATGATTTCCAATATATAGCTACTTTGGTTTGTTTGGTGGAACTCCAATCAGAGGGTTCAATTTTCAATATCTTTGGCTGGAATCGAAATCGTATATCAGCAATAACAAAGATGAATGCGATTCATCGGCAGACCGAAAACTTTACATAGTTCCTCAAAAATAGTCAAACAGTGAAAAATGGAAATGATCATGGAAACCTATACACGGGTTCATCACGGGTTTATGTTGGCAACTTAAAGTTCTACACCTCTATAAAAAAAGGTCCTATTATAGACTTTTTTCAGTTTCCAACTTCGGGCCATTTTCGCAACGTACAAATGTAATTTCTACTCTAATTTGATAATGATGTATAAAAAAAAGTGTATTTAGTTTTCACAGAAATCGGTCGTTCGTTGCGATAATTTAGTTTAATTACATTGCATCTACCTGAAATATGAAAAAGAAGCAACATAATGAACTATGCAGTCCTTCGTCCCTTCGGTTATGTCCTCTACATTACCTACTCGTCTTTTACCAAATATAAAATACATTCATTTCAATTGTTTACCGATTACAAAATACCTATCAGATCGAGTTGTATATTTACATATGATAAAACCAGTTAAAATATTCTATATCCAAAAAAAAAATTATTTACTCTTCATAATCTATACAGTAGAACCTGTTTTTGTGCGGTTTTTTTTGCGCGATTTTTTTTGTGCGGTATATGAAAAGAAGCACATTTGACGAAGTTATCGTCCATTTAGTTTTTTTCGATAATTTATATGCATTTCAGTGCGAAAAAAGTATGTTTGAGCATAGATTTTAATGTGATAAAACTCACTCCGATAGCTTCTTCTATCTATATAAATGAAAATGGATCGCCTAATGTGTTGATAAAAGCAAAACTAGAGGGAGGAATTGTCCGATTTAGGGCTGTCTTTATTCTATCATATTTTCTGTATCAAACATTTATTCCATGTAACGGATACACATGTTATTTGCAAGTGGTTGGAAAATCTTGAACGAGAATTGTGTTTGAAAATAATCTGATATTATAATGACCAGTTTTGGTAGAAGTACTGAAATTTTATAGTAAAAAACAGGAAGTGGGTTATATCTATGGTATAACCGCAAGGGTGACGTAGGACTATCGTTGATTTAGAGATCATTTGTATGAAGTTGAATCTGAATTCATTCTGAATGAATGAATATTTGGAGAACTTCGAAAACGAGAGCGTTACGTTGGAGGCACAAGGTTTTATGCATCCAATGTTAGATACGGAAATATCCTACTGATGGGGAAGAATAATCTTCAGAAGCTATCCTGTTGATTGCGATTGATTGAAAAATCACAAAACCTAATGTATTTGGTCACAGTGTTACATGGATAGAAAACATTAAAATAAACTCTTTCATATGAATGTAATTTTAAATTCCCAGAGCAACTGGCAGATTATTTTCAGTAACGATTAGATATTTCCACATTTTCCTCGATACTGGAAGCCCACCAGTGGTTAATGCTAACTCGATAACCATCTGTTAATAGCACTTGATTGAAACATATTTGGTCACAGTGTTACATGGATAGAAAACATTCAAATGAACTCTTTCACATGAATGTGTTTTTAAATTCCTAGAGGAACTGGCAGATTATTTTCCGGATCTTTCTCGATCCAAACGGAAAGAATTCCGTGCGTGTATGTGTGTGTGTGTGTGTAGCGGCTGCATCGAGATCTTCCCGGGGAACCGTTTGTAGCATCACTCTCCTCCTGATGGATTCCCTTCTGGCCTAAGGTGCACAAACAGGCTCTTGGTGACACCGTTCATCCGCGCTTTCATGATAAATTAAGAGCTTCACCACAACAGCGACAACATGCTCCAATCTCTGTTCAATTATAACTGAGTGGATTTCCGAGCGGCGCTCGCTTATATACCGATTGGTGATTTCAATAGCCTGTTTCGAAAGCAATTTTAAGACTATTGAAACAAATTTTCGGATCAAAAAGTAACAAGTATAGAACGCGTAGACATTTTATCTTTCGAATGAAGTGTTTATCATACCATTTCGTTCAGTTGTTTAGTAGCTATTAACACTCAAAATCTCGGTCTCCGGCGTAACGCTTTCGTTTTCGAAACTTTGATTTTACACCCCGGTATAGAAATGAAAGACGTAGTCCTACGTCAAAACAATTTTAAAGGGTATATTAGAAGATCAATCAATGAACAGTTCTGCGATTGGACCAACGAACGAGCGCTTAGTAAGAAAACGTTAATGTGATAACGAAAAATAAATTTTGGGCGGAACGAAGTTTGCCGGGTCAGCTAGTGTCCTATATGTTTGAATACAAGCCACTTACAGTCACTTAGCAATTTCTAAAAATGGCACACATTTTCAACGAAAAAAAAATTTTCCAACGAGTTCGTCGTTCATCTAACTGTGATGTGTAGGGTTCTCTAAGGGTAATAGGCTAATAGTTTGGACTTTAGCCAGAAGACTGTCTCTGATGTACAAAAACGAAATATATCATATTATAATTTAAAGTTTATATCATATTTTCATTACTCGAGCATTAATGTCTCTCCCAATATATTAAAGTCCAAGAATGAAAACAAAATAGATTAAATAATCACAAAAATATACCGAAGCATAATATTGATTAATCGATAGATATTACCTAATCAATCATGAAAGATGGAATAGAAATGCATCATTATGCTTAGATACTTAAATTTCCAGAGTATTATTGTTTAATCCCATTTGTTTATTTTAGGCTAATTAGCATAGTAGCTGTAACAGAGTCGTGTACCGTTTTGTCTCATATTCCGAACACTTAAGCTTTGATGGCCATTAAACAGTGTATCATGACTCAAAATGGTACTCTTTCGGAAAATTTATTTGATTTTCGGATACAATAGAGCCTTCTTTTTCATTAGACTACAATAATATATATATATATATATATATATATATATATATATATATATATATATATATATATATATATATATATATATATATATATACATATATATATATATATATATATATATATATATATATAAATATATATATATATATATATATATATATATATATATATATATATATATATATATATATATATATATATTGTTCTTTGTCGCAAACCATTAGACCCGTATTTTTTTTATTTTTTGTTAGGGTGAAAAATCTATTTTTTCGCATTTTTGCCAAAAATGACATTTTTTCACTAGGCCAATTCAGAAATTTGATAAATTAAATTAAAGCCAATTAGCTAGTCTTTTTTGGAAAAATACTACAGTTGCAAAAAATTTTAACTTTGTTTTCGTGATTGTATTTGTTTTTTATACTTTTCATGGTAGTGCACCTGTGCCCGAGTGGTTAGCGTCTCAAATTATCATGCCGGGTGTTCGGGTTCAATTCCCGTTCTGGCCGGGGGATTTTTCGTCGAAGAAATTTCCGTCGACTTGCACTGTGGTCACGCGTATTCAAGAGCTTGCCCCTCGGAATACATTCAAGGCGTGTTATTTGGCTTAAGAAATCTCAACTAAGTATTAATGAATAACGCTAGTTAATGCATACGTTGAGACAGCAAAAGTTCCACAAGGGAACGTTAACGCCATTCAAGAAGAAGAAGAAGTTTTCATGGTCTCGGGACCAAAGGCGCTATATTTTTTTTTTATTTTTTCTGGAAAGCTGAGAACACAACATATCTCGAAACCAAGGAGGTGTTTTTTTTCATTTTTGAGTAATGATTTTTCAAAGTTAACCGATGGTCCAAAAAATATTTTTTTCCCATTTTTTCCACAACAAAAAAATCATAACTTTTGATCTACTAGACCGATTCAGATGATCGACATATCATAATTAAAGCCAAAAAGCTAGTATTGTTTGAAAAAATATTAAACTCTGAATAAAAATGGATTTTGTTTACGTAATTATTGATTATATTTGTTTTTTATAGCTTACATTGTTTCGGGATCAAGGGCGCCATATTTTTTCATATCTTTTCCTGAAAGCTAAGGATTTTTCACATAATATATCCGAATACCAGAGAGGAGTTATTTTTCCTTTTGAAGTTATGATTTTTCAAAGTTAACATGATTTCAGTTTTCGTTCAATATTTCTATTCGACTACACTGGATGTATGTGACTATAATCTAATTAATTGGCAAGTGTGTTATTTTTTCAAAAAAGGCTAGCTAGTAGGCTTCAATTTGACATGACGATCATTTGAATCGGTCCAGTAGTTCAAAAGTAATAATTTTTTGACAAAAGTCATTTTTGGAAAAAAAAATGGGAAAATGATTTTTTGGACCATCAGGTAACTTTGAAAAATCATAACTCAAAAACGAAAAAACGCCTCCCTAATTTCGAGATGTAGTATTATGTGAAAAATCCTCAACTTTCAATAACAAATATAATAAAATATAGCGCTCTTGGTCACGAGACCATGAAAACTATAAAAAAAAACTAATACAATCAATAATGACAAAATCAAAACCAAGAATATTTGCAAGCGTAGCATTTTTCCACGAATAATTAGCTTTAGATTGATAAGTCGACCGTCTAAATCGGTTCAGTAGTTCACAAGTTATGATTTTTTGAAAAATGTCATTTTAGGAAAAAGGAGAAAAAGTCGATATTTCGGTTAAGCCCAAAATAAACATGGGCACCCTAACAAAAAAATAAAAAATACGGATCTAATGTTTTGCAAACTACCAACTTTTCACGAAAATCTGAGCACCACTATGGATCGCCGAATGCGTTGATAAGAGCAATACTCGAGAAATGAATTGTCCGATTTAGGGCTGTCTTTATTCTATCTGAATCAAACATTTATTCCATGTAACAGAGAAACATGTTATTTGCAAGTAGTTGAACAATAATGAACGAGAATCGTGTCTGAAAATAAATAAAATAGTAAAAGGGAATTTTAAAGGGTCGATTAAATTTTGGGCGGGACGAAGTTCACCGGGTCAGCTAGTGGTATATAAATCATTTTGAAGCTTAGGCCTTCTGCTTTTGGAATATTTTACGAATATATTTTTATCTTGATGTGTGTAGATGTAGTGGACAAAAATATCGGAAAGGAATAAAGAATCGATTTCTTTCTGTACATTCAAAGATTTTGTTGATTTTTGCTCACCAACTTAATAGCAAAGCAAATCGAAGTTTTTTTTTGTGCACCCACGGTCGAGTGGTTAGCGTCTCACGTTATCATGCCGGATGTTCGGGTTCGATTCCCGTTCTGGCTGGGGATTTTCGTCAAATAAATTTCCTTCGACTTGCACTGTGGCCACGCGTATTATAGAGCTTGCCCCTCGGAATACATTCAAGGTGTGTTATTTGGCTTAAGAAATCACAACATAGTATTAATAAATGACGCTAATTATTGCATACGTTGAGACGGCAAACGTTCCACAGGGAACGTTAACGCCATTCAAGAAGAATCAAAGTTTCAATAAGCTCCAATAAATTCTGTACAAGGTTAAGGCATTGACAAAAAATACTTATTATTTTTTCATCGATTTAAAGAAGTGCCAAAAACAGGGTTTTTGTAGTGTTTTAAAGAACCATCTGTAATTTTGCAAACGAGAAAGTTTTTATTATTATTGATGCGTTCAGCGGTTTTTTTAGCCGATCGATCAAATTTGGAGTAAATTAGAGGAGCACTTCATCACAAATTGTACCAGAAGTGCAAAATGCTATGCATACTCTCAGAATGAACGATTCGTAACTTTCTTTTTCATGCGTTTGTGGATATGAGGATGGCAAGCAGTGACAATAGTCAGACGTAAAAATACTCATTTCCATATATACACGCACTCCTGACCCACAAACTAATGAAAATGAAAGTCACGAATCATTCATTCTGAGAGTATGCATAACATTTTGCACTTATGGTACAATTTGCTGAGCTTCATGTCTCTTTGACAACACCATAATTTATTCTGGCTGGAAGGTCTTATCCCACAAGCTAAATTAACCGGTTATTGGCCCTCCAGATTATCACAGGTTGAGGTCTCTGAAAAATTCTTTCAAGGACAAGAACTTCGACTCTATGGACAGCATAAAAAAATACCTTGAGCAGCTTTCGACAAAAAGCAAACATGTTGTGGTAGGATTGATTTTTTAAACTTCATGAAAGATGGCGAAAGATTGCGATACAAAACTGTGCATAGAAAATTGAATAAATCAAATTGAATAAAAACTATAAAAATAATAATTTTGCTCTCCTGAATGTCGGCACGAACTCTACTACTTGTCTACTACATCCACACATATCCATACAAAAATGTGCTCGTAGAATATTCCAAAACTCGAAAGTTGTAGCTGCAAAATGAGGATATACTTCTTCCCTATACCATCTTCATGCGTGATTTATTACGAAGTGACAGCATGTCAAAAATCACATTCAATTTTCGACTTCGCAATCTGTTCCGCTAATTTTTTTGTCGGGTGTATTATTGTTCATTCTTGTAATTGAAAGTTTAGTGTTTTTTTAGCAAAAAGTATATTCGGATAAATGTGGTAGGTTTGGTAGTGAGTGGCAGGCTTATGCTCTTTTGTTTTGACCATGGTTTTCACATTATCTGACCACCGGTGTACACGAGCTTATAGATCAATAGTTTATTGATTTCTGCATTGATCAAACATATTTTTCATGCTTTACGAATTTTCGTTATTCGCGGTAACCTTGCTAGACTATTCCGCGGATAATCGGGGTTCTACTGTATTAGAGTAAACGGAATGCAGACAAATGCCTTTTGAGTAGATGTTATAGTAGATTTTTTTTCCAAAATATATATTTTATTAAGGCACATATTACGTTAGCCTGACGTGGCCGGGAGTTCTATATTTTAACAAATTTTGTCTTACGATTATGTTAGTAATATGTAACCGATTACTCGCGGTTGGCTCGAGGTTAGTAATACAAAGATTCTCATAATTGGGATGTTGCAGTCTCCAGTGCTCTGTATGTGTGGCCGACACGGGATACTTCCTATTGGGGTGCAACTGACCATTAATCAGCGACGCCCCCTAGTCTGTACCTCATATCAATCGTGGTGTATCTCTCTTGACTCGAGGAATCCAGGGTAGAATGGTCACTGGGCGGGACAATATTCAGCTCGTGTAGAGTTGTCATGAGCGGTACAACCTTTAGCTCTTGTTGAATGAACAGTGGCCTGCACAACCTTCGACCTGTGTATCTGTAAAGAGTATGTGTATGTATTGCCGCGACTAAGTAAAAGTTTATCGATCGGATAGGAGGGATATGAAACACGGATACAACGAAGGAAACATCATTAAACGTTAACATCGGCGTTTCTGAGGAACAGGTATAGATGAAGCAGAAGATCAGGATCACGACTACCAAAGATATCCCGGACGGGGATATCCGATTGTCTGCCTAGTGCCCTCAATGCTCTGGAAAGCTGAGAGCGAGCAGAATGGAACCGGATATACGACCAGACAACATGCTCGATGTCGTGGTAGTCATCGCCACAATCACAAAGATTGTTTGCTGCGAGCCCAATGCGATAAAAATGCGCGTTTGGGTTGTAGTGATTGGACATAAGCCGAGATATTACGCGAATGAAATCACGACCTACACTCAAACCCTTGAACCACGCACTCGTTGAGACCTTAGGGATAATCGTGTGTAATCAACGACCGAATTCATCGTTACTCCACATCTTTCCCCGGAATCGAACAATGAGAGGGAACCCATGCTAAGGTATTCTTGAATAATTTTTCGACCAAAACACTCAATAGTTGTCTTATTCTTGTTAGGAAATAAGATAAGTGTTTATCAACTTTCATTGAGCGGATTGCCTCTATTGAGCTGAGACTGTCTGTAAAAATAAAATAATGGTCGATAGGCAATGTTTCAATGATCCCTAGTGCGTATTATATCGCACCCAGTACAGCCACATACACGGCACAAGGATCTTTGAGTTTGAAAGAGGCACTGGAATTTTCATTGAAGATGCCAAAGCCAGTGGACCCGTTTATGAATGACCGTCAGTAAAGAACATTTTATCAGATCTAACTTTCCCATATTTTCCCGAAAATATTGACGGAATAACATTGGCTCGTAGATGATCTTGGATTCCACGGATATTTTGTCTCATGGACAAGCTTGCGAAACATACAGTATGTAAAAAAGTTTATCCACCCCTGGTCAATTTGAAATTTTTTTTGAATAATCCACCAAAATAACAACAAAAAATAGGGCGAAAAAAGAATATGATGTATTATCCACTTAATATTTTGGGTGACCTCCCTCGACATGAATGACAGCTGAACATCGCCGTAGCATTGATTCAACAAGCATAGCTGTTGTTTCTGATACGATTTTGTTCCATTCAGTTGCAACTACTTGCCGTAGTTGTTAAAGGCTTGTTGGATTATTTGCTTGAACGTTAACTTTCATAATAGACCAAGTGTTCGATTGGGTTAAGATCAGAAGATTATGCTGACCGCTTCAAAGCTTTTATTTTTCATCCCATAAACCAATTTGATACTAGCTTCGAGATATGCTCTGGATCCCCATCTTGCTGGTATACATCCACGACCAAGCTTCAGGTTTTGCAAATATGCCAGAATATTTAGCTTCAGTATGTCCAGATAAACCTCTTCTGTCATTATTCCGTCAATTAATTCGAACTTACCGAGGCCGAACGATGCCATCGATGCCCAAACCATGATTCTACATCAGTGGTTTTCAACCTTCTTTACTCCATTCCCCCCTTCACGAAAATTAATCCCAGTCAGGGTTGCCAACTATAATTTTCAAAAATCAGGAAGAATGAAAATAAAGATCAGGAGAAATCAGGATAGTTCATATTGGGTTGTAAAGAAAGTTCGTGCCGATTTTTGGAAGAACAAAAGCATCATTTTTGGAGGCAGACATACATTTATGCAGTTTTATATGCACAGTTGTGTTACACAATCTTGATTCTTTGAGATCGGTAAATCGAACAGAGTTACAAATCTCGCGAGATCCTTTGTAAATAAGTAAATAAGCCGTCGAAACCTAAACAACTTTGTAATCATGTGTTAAAACGTCTGACGGTTATTTGGTAATTCTTGAGAAAAGAAAAACGCTGTGTTTTATTACTGTAGTGGTATTATCACCACAACTGGAGGAAATGTATATGACAAATGCAAGACAGTTTCAAAAATCATCAAGTAATTGATTTCATTCAAAACTATGTGACTAAGCCCTTCCGAGCGTACAAATCTGATTTTTCTTTCACGCCAACTTCGAGTTTTTATTAATGTCAACAATGCACCTCCGATTACGCGAATTGCTTTGGAATAGATAAATAATAAGCGAAATTAAAAGTAAGCATAATACAAGTAAGAATCAGAGGGCTTTCCTATGTAGGCTACCCGTAATCAACTCGAAAGTTTGGGACCCAAATCACAAATCTGATTTATCAGATCAAAAGGCACGAAGCCAGTTTAAAAATATTAAAATTTGAATGGAAATTGTTGCATCATGCTATTAAATTACTTCAAACACGTATTTCTGACTCTTATTTAACAATTTGTCTAGGGGGTCTCCGTAGCCACATTGGTTGCGCGTTCGCTTAGTAAGCGATCGATCGTGAGTTCAAAACTCAGGACCCTCATTGACCATCTTTGTGTTGTTACAGAATAGCTACGTCCACGCAACAATCATCAGCGATGGAGATCGATCCACGGTCGAAATAAGATCGATTCATCCATACAACTGCTCTGCTCTGCAAGATACATCGGGCTGCTGTTCTATAAATAACTCAACAATGATCAATCAACTGTCTCCGCTGTCCGGTGGTCCAACTGGATAATGGAAGAACAGAAAGAATACTCTTACGCCTAAATGGCTACTGTGCGAATGTACCATATGTAATGGTATAGAAGGAATACTGGCGAACGGCAACTGTGTAATGTGCTAATTATAGATATGATAACCATGTGACATGTACACGATTAAAATTCGGCTCTGTTACAGCTAAAATGCTAATGAGCCTTAAATAAATAAATGGGTTAAAAAAAACAATTTGTCTATACGTTTCCGATATCGTTACTGAAACTCTTCATTATAACATAAAATTGTCTTCAGACACAATTTTCGTATGAGATTTTTTCACCACCAGCAAAAAAGTGTTTTTCATTTACATAGAATATCAATTTGACAAGGAGAAGTTAATTTTCATTCATAGTTTTTATTGTAAAACCGTGTTCATTCCTCCTGAAAATAAATTACTATATTTGGCGCTCCTCGTTACTAGTAAAAAGAAGCACAACGCCTTCAACGCGAATTATGACAGCTCTCAGTTCCAATCCAGGGAACTTTGGCAGGGATCCTATTATAATTATTGCGGATAATTTTTATTCCGATGAAGTAAATACAAAAATCGGGATAAATCAGGATCATTTCAGTAAAATCAGGGGAAAAAGAGTGTTTGTCAGGATATCAGGAAACGTGCCAAAAAGTCTGGGAAACCCTGAAAAATCAGGAAGGTTGGCATCGCTGATCCCAGTGCTTTCCTCCCTATCAATATTTCGGAAGATAGTCTGTAGTATATCAGTAAAATAGTAAAAGAATACAAACGGTTTTCGAGTTATATTCGCAAAAAAAATATTTCATACTTGTATCTGATTACAAAAAAAATTAAAACTGCCATGTCAGTATGGCACCTGTGCTTAAACGTTTTCAGCCAAAATCATAAGTCTTAAGGACGTTGTAGAACACCTCATGGCATCTTCGATATTCACTCTGTTACGGTGTTTTGTTTCCATCAGCAGCATTGTAGGAAATCCAGATTCACATAAATACTACGCAAAAGACAACAACACTCGCAACGCTTATTCCTTATATCAGGATAAGGATCGATAATTTGAAAATCGAAGAATTTATTCTGAAATCGATCCGAAACTTACTCCAAAATATCATCACATACGAAGTCACTCTCATTGACAACTTGTCAATCATCATCAATAAATAGTGTACCTGCTGCAATTCATGTTGCATGTTGCATTCACACTTGCCCAATATATTGCTGCTTTATTTTGACTCCTTTGTTCACGATCGCTTCTCCTCTGTACACTGTACACCTCGCTTCTTTTCACGATTGTGCGTCGCATCCTTCACACTGAAACGAAGTCTCCCATCCTAATTTTCAGAGCGGATTGAAACATTCATTTATTGAAGCAGTTAGTTTTGTAATGAGAGTTCCGTTGTTGTATTGTGTTATTGAAAAAAATCTAAGTGTTTTTTCCGTGAGAAAAGTATTCTTCCACAATGACTGAAATCGAAAACCACATCACCTCTGCTAGATGATCCCAAAATGCATTCATATATCCGCAGGTGAACGCATTCATCGCCTTAAACGCGGAAATGCCACATCGTGCGCAAATATTTGTGCACGCCATACACGTTCTTTTCCTTTATTTCTCTCACCCAGCAGAACTCATAAAAAACGATCCTACTTTCCATCCCCAAACCACCGCTCTGGGCAAACCTCATGATAGAACAGAAAGAATTTTTAACCCACCTATGCCTTCAGGTGTGTCCACCTTGCGCCCTATCCTCCTTCGCCTCAATCCCAGACGATCCATCATCAATTCAGCGATCGCAGTGCGCTGATGGCACACACTTATTTATTCAATGATTGTCCCCAAGTCCCCTCGGTAAGCGGTAGGAAGAACAGGATGGTCTCCGAGCTGAATGAGGTGGGAGGAGGTACCCCACTGAGTATGACTAACGGACGGCAAAATGTGCTGCACCAACAAACCATATTTGCGTGACATATGCGATGAACGGAATGCACACATGTCCTGCTCCGTATTCTACGCGCGAGAGCTCGTTCCGTCCTGGCACTGACGTTTGGACCGTCGCACGACGGTGAAAAATGATATTATCTGACGATCTCGTTCGAAATGACTGCACTATGACGAGAAAGAGACAGACCGAGTGGGTGAATTTCGACCGGAACATGGGCCGCTTTTCCGGAATGTACTTAGAAAAATTGCAAAACGGATTCGATTTCTCCAACAAGTTATGAACAACCTGTGTGGAGAATGTTCCGAGCCGAAGCAGATTGCTGTGGATCTCCTCAACGTGATGTCGAATTCCAGATCTAAAAAAGTGGAATTCTATTTTAGTGTGCACAATTTTCGCCTCAAACCGATGCACCACTCATTGAAATGCGTTACGATGTGCGAAAAGAAAACGACGTCATCGTCATCATCGTCCGGATGCCAACAGGTGACCTATACACAAGTTTATGTACACCACTCATCCGCATGCAAACCCCAACGCGTTCCATACATCACAGGAAGAGGCGGATTGAGCTGCGTAGTCATTTCCAGGTCCTTTGGCACCTTATCGTTACCTTTTTTCATACCGAACCGGATTTTTTTTGCGATTGTGTGCATGTGTATATATTTGCATTTTGCCCTTTTTTCATATTCGCATTAGTGATGCACGAGAGCGGAGACAAGCAAAAAAAAGGTGGAGAAGAAACAAACGCCAGAAAAAAAGACAGCTTCCTCCGCTTGTTTGCTGATAATAGATCACTTGTCATGTACGGCATTACCTCCCCATCTCCACCCAAAGCAAAGCGTTCCAAAAGCTAAACCAATCCAAACCATTCGGGAGCTGTTTTCGAATGACATGCAACACATTCAGACATGTCGCTGTCTCCGGGCGGGGAAGAGTATTTGCATTCCTGTTGGTTCCACGTCTCCCGCCACTTCCCCACCCAATCGGCTTATGCCAGAATGGGATTGTCTTTTGTGTAAATTCACCTTTTTTCCTTGTTTTGTTCATTATTCCAGTGCAGAGTGGGGATAGATGCGATCAAAAGGGTTGCATTAATGCAGCTTTCGATTTGCATCCGTCGATATAACTTTCGGCGAGATTTTTATTTATTGATATATCATTCCGTGCTAAACCGATAAAATGATTCTCAGCTTTTAGTGAGAAGTGATAGTTTAGCTCACTGTCGCAAAATATTAGTTTTTTTTATTTTTTAAATTTATTTATTTTTGAATTTTTTTTCATTAGAGCGGTCCCAAAAATCTTTTTTTCCCTAATTCGTAAATGATTCAAATTACACAAAATTGAAAACATTCCTATTTGCCTATACAATTCTTCTGTCCATTTGTGTGGTTACCCATATTGCATAGAATATAGAGAAAATATTACAATTTATGCTCCGCCCGTTTTCAATTTATTGGGTATAAACAATCAATTCACGATTTCAGATCACAGCATCACAGCATATTCCATGTGTTTGATTCCAAAGTAATTAGAAGTTTCCAAGTGTTTCCCATACTCCAAACAAGACGCAATCCAAATCCTGAGCTATCATCCAGGCCTCCTTCAACCGAAGGAACCGCCATTTTCCTCAATGGTGTGATCCACCACACATTGATGAAATTCTGTTCGTTTTTCATGCCGTCTAGCAAACAAGGCTTCAGTATTTTGCATCAACATCACATCATTGTAACATCACATCACGTAAGTACAAAGTAGCGAATATGTAAGCGTTACGTTTGGGGTGCGGGGTTTTGAACGTTAATACCTCTTTGTCGACTGAACGAAGTAGTATGATAATCAGTTCATTTGAAAATAAAAGATTTATTAGTGATGTTTGTTACTTATTGACCCAGAAACTTTTTTCGATAGCTTAAAAATTGCTCTAAAGAAAACTATTGAAATGCTAAAAATCTGTGAATATGGCTATCTTAGTCAAAATTGGCCAGCAGTTGATGCTTGTCGTCGGCTGATGGTAAACGCACTTTAAATACTGTGCTCGCCCTGGCCCACCGCAGTTTCTATTTTGCTACTGTGTTGAACGGACGTGCAATTTTTTTCTCCTCAGAATATGCTCGAAGCAATCATAGTGCAGGGCTTGCACTGACGACCAGAAGCAACGTAGATGAGAAATATAAAATAGAACGTACCGCGTCAGTTTCCATACTGTTAGTTGGATATTGTTTGTGTATGGTTGAATCATATGTTCGAATTATTGATTTTATGCGTTTTCAAATAGATGACGGTTTTTCGCTGGAAGAGAGCTTGTGTGAAAATACATTGTTTTCAGGTTGAAAGTTGCGTCAAATCACAGCGTATTTCAAGCCGGATGTGAAGAAGGTATTTTTTCGGTGTTCTTCGATGGAAAACAGAATGTAAGAATTTATTCCGCAGCGGTTGCTGTCGACACTACCACCACAACATAAACGATTCGATTCGGATTTTCTGTAACCATTCTGTGTGTTCTTTGGAGCGTTGATTTTGGGAGCGTTGAAAATGTAATTTAAAAAAAATTATAGGAGGTTGTGTTCAAGACACGACCGCATTGTTGACGTAGAACTACGCTGTAGTTTAATTCAAGTCGCTTGTTTATAACTGCGGATATTATTTCATAATGCTACGAAAATTTTAAAATAACCATTCTACCAGTTTGGTCGCCCTGAAATGTTTTTTTTTTATTGTAGAATCATCTGACGATAATTGTTTGATGATTCATTCTTGTGCTCGCAGAACAATACATTCTTGAGATAAGCGCAGCTGTCATCCTTAATGGAGAAAGTTTTGCGACTGGCACGCGACCCCAATTAAATTAATAACCTAATATAACTAATTGACTAACTTGGTATTCCACAAATAATTTTTTGGTGCACAACCTTAACACCTGCTTCACCATAGCGTCAAATCAATGCATTGATGAAAGAAAACAAACAATGTTAACTGCTTGGAAAAAGGCCGAATATTTGCCTCAGAAGAGATTCATTACTAATACCCTAGCGTAAATAATTCGCTCCACCAAACAATCGTCAATCATAGCATAAAAATGTTAGGCGATTGTTGCATCGTTACAGGGCCAATGCACACGGGAGCAGATACAAATTGGGGTTCAGCGTAGCGAAGATGCACTATTCTCACGTACGGTTAATGAACGCACGTACGCACATAAATATCCATTTATCGATGGCTTGAAGCAACTAAATATAGACACACTTATCTCTGTTTTGCGCTTTTCTCAATATAAGCCCTTTCTGTTAATATTGCCAGTCTAGATTAGCTTATCTGTCATCCTTTGTGGATAAAGTTTTCCTACCGTTATGCGAAACCAAATCACTGACAAAATTCCAGAACATTTACTTTTTTGGTGAGCTGACGATAGCTTGTTGATTCCCCACACAATTGTTTGGCTCAGAACCTTAATGCAATGGCGTCAGTTTGCTGCAATGATTGCAATGTTAGAGACATCAGCGAGTGAGTAATTTGATCGCGTCCACAGCAACTATGTTGTTCAGTCGATTTCCTCACGAAGAATGAAAGTTTGCCTCAGCGAGATCCACTGTTTATACTCTAGGCAAATATTCCCCTTCGTTCTTCTTCTTTTCCTTTGTTCACGAAGACTTTACATTTTACGATTCCCCTTCGGTGCTCGTCGATAAGTTGCTCGTTATTGACAGCTCACACAGGACAGAACAAATGTATGAAGAAATGGGAATTTAAACCATATACAGACTATGGTTAACGTATGGTTAATGTTAACGTTAACTTTATTTCATAAAAACGTGACCTGTTTTCTGATTTGGCACCCTTAATGAAAGACGTAGTTTTACGTCAAAAGATACTAAGAAACAACTCGGATATTCAATAAGTTTAGTGTTTCAATGTCGCTCTAGCCAACGAGCAATCAACATACATTGCAGTGCTAAAAGCATGAGAGTATAGTACTAACTGCTCAAATTGATGTTTTAAACGTTCGCGACCTCCACTCAGTCAAAGCATTTATTCATCGGTCCTTGCCAATGCTACCAAATGTTTGTACTGAAGAATTTCGTTTTTAAATTTATATAATGTTTGTTCTCGACGGTAATAATTTCGTAGTCTCATCTTAAGAATACTGTCATGACTTAAACACCTTTCCACCTTTTGCGGCTGGAAAAGGCATGTTTTCTTAGAGAATATTAAAATTTTATTAGAGAGCTTTAATTTGGTTAATGGAAACAAGTTTATCATGTATTTTGTTGATAAAATGAAGAATAACCCCTTGAAAACCACTAACTTTTAATTTTTTCACTTCTAAAATGTTACTTAAATCCACTTATTCGGAGTTTTCACAACTAAATCCTGTATAAAATTTTCTCATCTTTCAAATGGAAACAACAAAATTGTCCTACGTAGCGATTTTTTAAAATTAGAATTCTGGCAGATAGAGCCCGAAGTAGAGAAAAAGTTCAAGAACTATGTCATTGTTGAAATTCGAACATAGGCGTAGATGTGTTTTTTTTTCATCATGTATGAGGTGAAACCTTAAAGAATTCGAATTTTTATATGAGAAAGGTATTTTATGACTTTAAGGGGACGAATCAAAAATTAAACTCTACTTTTATATTCAAAATACGAAAAATATATGTTTAAAAAACAAATAAAAAATAATTTTTTTGGCTCGATTATATACATGATTCGATTATATACAGTGCAAAAAATAGGACATTATATACAATCCGCCCTGTATATCGATATAGTGTAGTGTGTATAATTTTAGATCTTTTTAAAATATGAACTTTTGTCGAAGACGTCAACTTCAAATCTTTTATAGTTTCTGGAATGTATGATACTATTGTGATATTGACTCCTGAAGGAATAATGTTTTACTCATTTGCATTACACATTTTTGTGTGTAAATTTTCGCGCGTTAAACTTTAGTAGTAATTTTTCAAAGTATACATGAGAAAGTTGTTTTTAGGAAAACTCTTTCCTTGTTGCTCTGCTCTTTTCCCAATTATGGAAGAGTGTAATATGATTACTTGAGCCACACATAGTGCATCTCGCTAATAGTCAGGGCCCCTTTAGGCAATAAAACTCCCACGAGGGTGCCGGGCAATGCGACCATAAAGTGATCATTCTGACCACGCCTAGAATAATTATAGCAAAAACATAGGAAACTTTTGGAACGATAAAACAAACGAGCTCGTTGGCCGCCAGATTCTCTGACAGACACGACGCCACTAACACCAAAAGACTTGTTGGTAATTGTATAGCCTATTCATATCATTTTTGTTCAGAATCTTCAATAAACATGTTCTTGAGAAAACATAATTTTGATTTTAAAATTATTTTTTCCACTGATTTTGTTTAAATTTGTTTGATATTTTTTGAAGAAAACCTAAATAATTTCCCATAATTCACCAACATTTTTATAATTTTTGTAAAATTTGAAAAAAATGAACAAAAACATAAAAAACATAAAAAAAAATAAGCTATAACACCTATAAAATTTAGCTTGAAGAATAAAATGTAGGAAATTATTCAAGTTATTATTAAAAAATATTGAACAAAAACCTAAAAACAAGTGAAAGAAAAAAGTAAAAGTGCCCATCTTCCGATGTATGGGTGACTTGTCGGGAATTTAAAAAAAAAATTGAGAGAAATGAATTTAAAATTTATAAATAGTTTTTTTTTGGATTTGTTTGGTATTTTTATGAAAATTCAAACAATTTCCTACATTTTACTATTTGATTAATTTTTTTAGGTATTATAGTTTTTGAATTAGATATTTTTGTAAAAATTTAAGAAAGAAACATTGTCCCTTTTCCAAAAGTAGTCTAATTCTTTTTTGGAGATTTCAAGTATGCAAACTCGCGTAAGGGGAGACCCCTGTCTGGAAGGCCGAAAAAAGATGAATTTTCGTTATTTATTTCGGATGTTATGAATAAAGTGAAGTGTTCGGGTATTTTGGTTATTCGTTAAGGTATATTTGAAGATGTATTTTCCATTTTTTTTTTTTGAGTGCACGAAAAATGATTATTACGCTGTTGACAGCTGGATGCGTAGCTGCTGTCTGAAAATCGCTACCTTGCTGGTGATATCGGTTCTGAAGCAACGGAGTGTCGCAGAACGAATTTCAATGAATATTTTGAAACTTTAGGGCAATACCTAAAGCGTTACATAGGGGTTTTGAAAATTCGGAAAATTTCCAAAATGGCTGCCAGTTTTGTTAAAAATAAGTTATTTCTCATGAAAAATCGCTGTGTAGAAGCATCAAAAATTGAACAGAAGAGATATAAAAAAAAACCCTTTAGATGATTCATTTTCACATGCTGATTAAAAAATTGAGATGTTGCAAATGTACGATCAAGCTTCAATTATGAAAATATTGAAAATGCTTTCGTACGATTCTTAGAGCAACTCATCCAAATTGATTAACAGAAAAAACACACATGAACCATTTTTTTTTTTCATTAATTATGAATCGTCCAAACTTTTCATTTTCCGTCCGATGCATTGGCGGTCAGGTTGTCACTAAATCATGTCCGTTCGGTGGCTTCAGTCCTTTGTGTTGGCTTTTTTTCTGTTCCTGCAGCCTTATGTCCGCTCCAAGGTTAGTTAAACAAAAAGGACTGATGACAAATGATAGTGTCGGCGCGTGGCGGCCCCATTGTTGTGTCACGCTCTTTTGGGGATACAAAGCGTCGGAGCGAACAAACAAACGGTCGAACGTACGAAAAAAAAAGTGGGAATAGTTTGACATTGTACGCAACCAAAGGAAGCCCACGGAACGATGGCTGCATCCCGGAAAATTATGTGCTCACATCGTGCGCACACCACATTACGCTTCAAATCCCTCGGATGCAATTTGTCGCGCATTATTTATAGATGCAACATAACACACAAACCGCCCCATAATCTTTCTCCGTAAGTTTTATGCTATGATTTTTTCCTTCAACAAAATTTTGCAATCGCTCCACATTTGACGCCACATCAGCATAAAAAAGTCATGAAGGGATGATAAATTGTCCGGAGGAAGTTTTCCGTTTTACGGTCTGCTAGCTTCATTATTGACGTCGTTCGGAAACGTGTATGAATGCAGTTCTGGCACCAGGACGACCGGAGTTTTAGTTTTAGTAAGGCCAGACATATGCCATCACGCGAACACATAAGCCACGTGTGTCACGCGCGCTTGTTTAGAACGGTCCCGACGAAAGCTACTCATTCGAATGCACGTTCCATCGATTCGGCGTGAACCCATCAATTGCAGCAAATGAATTCAATTTAATGATAGGACGCTCATTTCGAACGGTATCGAATAACCATCCGGTGTGAACGAGAAGCTCTAATAACGAATCTTCAGCTTCGTCACACCATCATCGGCAGGGGTTCCCCCCTTTCATGTGCAAAGTGTGCATTAGAATGACTAGTGCTTCACGTTCCAGTTTCAACATTCAACACAAAAAAAAGGGTTTCCACGTGTTATGGCTTTGCGAGCGTCAGCATTATATCGAAAGGTGTATGATGGCTCAATAGCCCGGAGCGAACAAAGCTATTCTCCCCGTTTTTCAACTGCTCGTCGGCGGCGATAGCATAAAAAGCGAAAATCAAACATGATCTCAGTGATGACAGTGTGAAGTCTTCCAAGATTTTGCATATTGTTTTCAGACCAAAGGAAAAGTATTGCGAGCATCGCAATCAGTGGAATCATTCGGCCATCAGAACCAGGAAATGGGCTGAATCGATATCATACGCATAACAACGATCGAAAATGTGATTGACAATTTTTTTCCGCTCACGTGTTGAATCCTGACGGAAATGGCTTTCGAAAGTTACTCGAGCGCACAATTTCTTATTTTCTCCTATTTCCAAGCGACAAAAATAAAATTCTGCTGTGAGGCGATTGCACAATCGGAGAAAAACTTTCCCAATCTTTTCATATTCCGTGTGCCGAAGCAAAGCGGTGAGGGGCTGGCGAAGGGAGCTGAGAAATCACTTTCCATAAGATTTCACCCTTGAGCGAAGGGAGCCCCCACGTACGATCAAACGTGAATATTGACTTGTAGCATTAGCACATCCAGAAAGCGTTCGAGCTGATCCTATGAAAATGAAGACCGAAGCGGGGGGGAAGGGGGGTGGGGGCACAAGCGATGCTGTTACCGTCGTGCTCATGACAACTTGGATGTAGGTGCAAGCATGCGAAAATGTTGCTCCAAGGTGAATAAAACATTACCATAATCTTAAATCGCTTCAGTAATCGGGTGGATGGAGAGAGGGAGCAAACCGAGTGTGGAAGCTTCAAAATATGCGAGTTTAAAAGGCAGGGAATGCTTTGGAAAAGGGAAAATGTTCAAACCATTCATATGAAACCGAAAGCTGTTTAAAAAATGCGGGAAGACAAGCAAAAGAACAACGCCTCGACTTTAGGGATGAGCATTAATTCAGATGAGCGCGCACATACACGGTAAAGTTTCCGCGATGTACGTGTTGATTGCAGACTTGTTTTGATCGGCATAATGTCCCGAAGTTCAATGTATTTGAATAATCACTGGAGTTCGATATTGAAATACTGAGAGTGAGGGGATGGTATTTATAGAACTACATACATACATCGGTAAGATAAAGTACCCACCGTCATATTTTTTTTACGTAGGACTACGTTTTCGTTGTTTCAAAAACCAGAGCGTTACGTCGAACCAACAAAATTTTGAGCGTTAATACCTCCTAACGAACTGAGCGGAATGGTATGATAAAAACTTCATTGGAAAGATAGAATGTCTACGCGTTATATGTTGGTTCCTTATTGATCTCAAAACTTGTTTTAATAGCTCAAAAATTGCTTTGAAATCAAGCTATTGCAATCATAACAATCTAGCTCATTGGTGATGATTGCTTTTGTGGAGATCGGAATGTGATCCCGAACACGGGCGTAAGATCATAGCACATAGAGAAACCGTTGTAGCAGATACATTAGAGACGAATGAACTTTTATGTTTAAAGCCTCTATAATACAATAATCTAACTAGTAGTTACATGCAAGCTGTGAGTAAGATTCCTCCTAAGCACAATAAGGAGTCTACCGGAAAGAAGATTGGTACCGCTAAGAAGGTGGCCAAGAAAGCGTCAACATCGAAAAAGGCAACTGTTTCCTCTCACACTTTCAAAATATTCATTCATCCATTGAAAATTGATTCAGATGCAACTTGAAATATTTGCATCGAAGGATGTAAACTATCACAGTGCATTGATTGATCTATCATGGGATTTGTTCAAACTCTACTTACAGAGTAAATCCCTTCTTGTTTCAGAGATTTTTTGACGACTTTTTGACTTAGATTTCTATACTGGAGTGTAAGTTCAAGGTTTCGAAAACGAAAGCTTTACGCCGGAGAACGAGATTTTGAGCGTTAATAGCTCCTAAACAACTGAACGAGGTATGATAAATACTTCATTCGAAAGATAAAATGTCTACGCGTGATATGCTTGTTATTTTTTTATCCCAAAAACTTGTTTCAATAGCCCTGAAATTGCTTTCAAAACAGACTATTGAAATCACACCAATCGGTACATAAGCAAGCGCCGCTCTGAAATTCACTCAGTTATGATTGCGCAACGATTGAGGTACGATCGCTGGACTGGATGGATGTTTCCCTAACACAGACTTCAAAACCATGGAGCCTGTGGAAATCGGCATAGCAAATTAGATGCAAGCAGCGGGTACCTTTGTACTCGTTTGCGTTTTTGCAAATTGGAATGTTTCCATAACACAGATTTCAAAAACATGTAGCTTGGGGAAATTGGCATTGCAAAATAGATGCATACTACGGGTACTTTTGTACTCGCTTGCATTTTAGCAAACTGGAAGGAATGTGTTTTCCCAATACAGATTCCGAAACCAAGAAGTTGGGAAAATCGGCATTGCAGATACATTCAAGTCAGCAATACTTTTATACCCCTATGCATTTTTACACTCCGGAATTCGTTTTGCTAACACGGTCAACAAAAGAGGGTACAAATGCAATGCTTTGGCTCGATTCAAGACTGCATTAGAAGATATCTCATCATGTCGCCAGCTCACTGAACTTCTACGCATACCGTTCGATGATTAGGCAAAATGTTGATAGCTATTAGCAGCGATAACTACTACCATAATGCATGAAAAATAGTTTAATAGTAAACTAGAGAATGAGTTTAAACAATAATTTAATCAATACACACAAAAGATAGCTCTGCGCAGCGGCGATTTCGTACCCAATGAGGAACATCCAAGGTGGGATTATTGCTAATTGAAGAAATACAGTTGATTACTAAGCCAACGGCAGTCCTACGTCAACCTTGCGGTTACCTATGATATAACGCATCCATAGTTTTTTAATGATAAGTGTTGTTTCATTTAAAAAATCATACGTCTCCTTTGATTCAATATATGGATCCGCAGGGTTTTTGCAATTAAAAAATTGGTCTATTCTTTCGGAAATAAATGAATATAGAAGATTTAAGCAGAATTCAAGCATTTTTTTTCCAGTAAGTCCATTTTTAATGAAACCGCTGGAGGCTGGAGGAGGCTGAAAGACTCTTCGATTAAGGACAAAAAAAATAGAACAACTGTTATATTCAATTATCATAAGATTCTACAGCGTGTTTTCTATCGAGTAAAGCTGAATCGTTAGCCCAAAAATAAAGCGAGTGTATACGCGGTTCACTGCGCGATTTTATTTCCGCACGCGAAGGGATTTCTCGACGGCTGTGCCTCAGCCAGAATTTCGCGAACACTAAGCACCGTGTAACCAACTTAAACAAAATGACGGAATTGGGATCGCTCAAAACTTTCCGGTTTCGGATAGGAAGAGAAACTCGACTGTTCTCTTCAACGTTCTTTATTGGACTAACTCTGCGATATAAAAACAAGCGAATATGGTGTCTGATACAATTCTCTTGTCATGGTGTGCGTGTGTACATTGGCAATAGGGTAAAGTGTGTAATTTAGGTTTCATAAATTGATCTTGAAATCTAATCTAGCGTAGTTTTACAATTAATTCAATGAATTTAGTAAAGTATGTTTATGGATTCAATCTAGTGTAGTTTTTATATAGAAAACAACGAAATTCTGATTTACAGTACTATAGCCAGGTTGAAGTTATATGTAAATTCAAATTTTGATTATGGCTCGAACAGCGAGTATTTATTTTACACTATTATGATGATGGGTAGGGTGACCATGATTTAGCAGGACATGTCCGGATTTTGAGATCTATTTGGGACGTCCTGATGTATTTTTCACAATGTAGCCTTTGTCCTGATTTTTATGAGAAATTCAAGTTTGTTGCAGAATCAGAATTATTTTCAGTGTATTATGTTCATGAGTAGAACCTTTTTTTATTGAACACCAAAATTTTGTGAGCATATGCAGTGTAGCAGTTGGATCTTCCACGAGATCTTTCAACTGTTTTCATTTAGAGATTTTTTTTCACTGGTCACGGTGATGAAATTAACTTTTCCGTATCGTATATGTATTCTACGCAAAAAAAGTAACACGTTTTCGCAAACTGTGAAAAAATATTTAACGAAAAAAATGTTTGATAATGTTTTTAGTTTCTAATGAAGAGTTTAAGCTTAAAATATCTCGATAAATGGTTAAAAAAGGGTCAGGACGCATGTCGTCATGTAATCAAACAACATGATGTATAATTTTTCATTCAGATTTGAACATTTAAAAACTGCTCTCAGGCCTTCCAATCTGATTGATAATTTTTTGGCTACCAATGTCTCGAATGTCACCACCAGACGTGAACACTGTACATCTCTCATCGCATATTTTAACTTGAACGTGCTTCCTCTTGCTTCTCACCCATCTGAAGTGGAGCCGGAACATTCATCTCGTCTGTACTTCGCGTTCCAAGAGATGAATTTCACTTGATCATTGTTTATTGTCCTCTTCGCTACTACTTCGTGAGGATTAAATAAAAGCGATGGCGGGGATAAAGAGAAACTGGTAAAAGGTGTCAATGAAAATGAAGACAGATCTGAGCGCAGGGGTAACCGCATCTCAAGAAATCAATCGGCGTCTCGAAAAACGGTGTTAAAAAATCACTATTTAGAGGGGAACTTGAAGTCTGGGCACTTGAGTACACAACAGCGGCTTGCAGATCTTCAAATCTAGAAAATATGTCTTTGGACTGCCCTGTGAGTGACGCGCTGGACGCGATGCAAAGTCGGCGAGTGATACCAGATTGCGGTCCGAACTTGATACAAGATCTTTGAAATTTGTTTGACAAATCAGAGAAGCTGCTCAAGACACTGTCGGTGAAGGTGAGAAACGCACCAACTCCGGCGGGTTGGTTGGAAACTCGAGACTGCCCGTCTTCACGAAAAATCTCAGTAACCCGAAGCTTGTGAAGGAGCTAGTCGATACGCGCTATCTAATTCGGAACAAAAATAGAATAAAGGGTCAGCAAGGCTTGCTGGATGTCGAAGCGGTCGATCATCTTCCTAAGTTCTGCAACTAATTCAAGCGTAAGCAAAATGCTCAGCGATTGGGGGTAATCGAGAAACAGAAATTGAATGAACATTCTTGTACAAACACGGTAGCAGACTATGATTTTCGAAGATCCGCTGAACGATTCGGAATTCCCAAAAAACCATCATCCTCTGTGTCGAGGAATCAAAAAGTGCAAAATTTGAAGTCTCCTCGAAACAACCAAAGAAGAAAAAGATGAACCAATACACTACACTACGTCATTCGAGGATAGTATGCGGTGCCTACATTGTTTGCTTAGAGCCTTTTGGCGAGGAACGTGCTCGAGACATCCTATGAGTTACCACAAAACGAATAGGCGATCGTTTTGAAACGAGTCTAGTGTGACGAAGGGAAGACATCTATCCAAATGACCTTTCGAACGAAAATCAGAAAGTGGTGCCTCTGACCATTGGCTGAAGGAGGCACCGATGACGATAACTCATGAGTCAGGATGCTCAGAAACTTTGGTCTTGAAAAGACCGTTTGGATTAAGCTTGTACTGAAGAATTAAAAAAAAATCTTCGGAATACTTCTAAACTCCAACTGGATTTATTAGAGATCTGAAGTTACAGTTAAATAATGGATTCAGAATAAAATGAAAATAGTAGGAGGGACGTTCAGCTCCGTCAGTGTGGCAGAATGAAGAAACGGGTCGATTACGACTGGATTGACAATCCAGTCGTACTTGATGGCAATCGATAGGTTTACCTACCCTTCGAGTCCCTCTCCTACAATCCAATGAATCGGCGGGGTGTCAGCAAGAAAATTATAGAAGCTGTGACGGGCATCGGACATGACGTTCAGTGAAGAACCGCTGACTGTTCTTGAGATCGATATCCGTAGGGATAACATCTGGAAGCGATTGAAAATCAAGACATAGTTACGATTATGACCAAACCATAGTGATTTCTTGATATAGAATAGAAATAAATAAAAACACGTGAAATTAATTATATTCTAGGCTTTTTACGAGCACAGGAGATTTTTTGTCGAGTTCAGACTCATCAAACATCAAGTGCAATAGTACCGAAGTACAAGCCACGGGCATGAAATGAAGCAGCCTCTACTGCAACCCAAATTTTCGGAGCGGTCGAATTTCTGCACCACATAGTTCATCATGGATTTGGAAGTGAATGCCAATCGAATATTCTGCAAATTTTTCGGTGGTTGGATATGCTTTTCCTAATCTGATCTACATGTAATGTTTCATTGTTGATTTGAAACTTCCGTTTCCACAAAATGGCTAAATCTTAAAACCGCTATGGGCCACCGACTCATGTGAATCACATATGCAGCATTGGCCTCATAATCTTCAAGTTCTTCTATGAAAAAGGGGTACTTCTGAATGGAAATAGTTGAAAGATCTCGTGGAAGATCCAACTGCTACTCTTTATATATCTAAATATATAAAAATGAGTTTCTGTCTGTCTGTTTGATTCGTATGGACTCGGAAACTACTGAACCGATCAACATGAAAATTGGTATGTATAGGTTTTTGGGACCGGGGAAGGTTTTCGTGACACACATTTGTGCATTACTCGAGAATTAATCAAGCAAATGAAACCAAATTCGGCATATGGAAGTTTCAGGGCGCAATAAACGTTTCTATGGTGGTAAGACACTCCACCCCCTCTCTAAGGGAGGGCTGCCATACAAACGAAACACAAATTTCTGCATAACTCGAGAATTAATCAAGCAAACGAAACTAAATTAGGTATATGGAGGTTTAAAGGCGCAATAAATGTTTTCACGGTGGTTAGACACTCCATCCCCTCTCTAAGGGAGAGCTGCCATACACATGAAAGACAAATTTCTGCATGACTCGAAAACTAATCAAGAAAATACCAAATTTGGCATGCGAAGGTTTTAGGGGACACAAAACGTTTCTATGACGAATAGGCACTCCTCCCGTCTCTCTGAGGGGGAAGAAGGGCTGCCATACAAATGAAGCATACAGTTCCGCATAATTCAAGCGCTAATCAAGTAAACGGAACTAAATTTGGCATGTGGAGGTTATATAGGGAAGAAACATTTCTAATGTGGTTCGACACTCCTCCCCCTCTCAAAGGGGGGGGGGGCTCTGCCATACAAATGAAACACAAATTTCTGCATAACTCGAAAACTAATCAATCAAATGGAGCCAAATTTGGCATGTGAATATTTTAGGTGGCACGAAACGTTTCTATGGTGAATAGACACTACTCCCCCCTCTCTAAGGGGAGAAGAGGGAAGGGGTCTGTCTTTATTCTATCATATTTTCTGTATGAAACATTTATTCCATGTAACGGGAGAACATGTTATTTGCAAGTGGTTGAAAAATCTTGAACGAGAATTGTGTCTGAAAATAATCTGATATTATAATGATGAGTTTTGGTAGAAGTACCAGGATTTTTTTTAGTAAAAGGTAAATTAAACGGGGTCGATTAGAAGATCAATCAATGAACAGATTGGACTCATGATCGTGCGCTTAGTAAGAAAACGTGAATGTTTGAAGGTATTAATAACAAAAACAATTTTTGTGCGGGACGAAGTTTGTCGGGTCAGCTAGTATGCTTATAAAACTTTAGTCTTCAATAATAAAGGTTTTACTCAAAAACATGATACACTGAAAATAATTCCGATTCTGCAACAAAATCGAATTTCCTTATGAAAATCAGTTCAAAGGCTAGATTGTAAAAAATAAATCAGGACGCCCCAAATAGATCTCAAAATCAGGACATGTCCTGCTAAATCAGGACAAGGTTAACCCTAGATAAGTGAATACTGGCGGTCATCATTGAAGTGCAAGACTTCGACTGGTGTACAACTGTTGAATTATTCCAAATACACAGTGTTGATGTTCCGAAACGATTTGGAAAATGACTGACATTTCAGGACAAAAATTTTATTGTTCGTCCGATCGGCAGTGTGCCCAGGATACCGCAACATAAAAAATAAGACGTACTTATGAACTGAACAATGGCGTTTTAGTTCCTCTTTGTGGCTTCATTGATTATAAATGGTGCCTTCAGAAGAGGTTGCTGCCTTTTCTGGATCAATATGAGGTTTGTTGTCTTTTTTAGTCCTACTTGGCAACCTTTCGCTATTCAAATTCAAACAACCAATCCAACGGTAATGACATCACTATGCTTCTCAAGAAATGGGATCGAGCCAATATCCCGGAGCTACAGCCGATTGTGATTGTGAAGAGCAATCCGATAAAGAAGGATAGATCTGCCATCGTAAAAATGGAGTTCTAGCGAAAATTCCGGCAGAAGAAAGACTAGTCTTATAAAAACATAGTAATTTTTACCCTAAACATTGATAGAAAAATTCATAAAAACGCCTAATTTTACTCTAGAATTTTTTTTATGTTCGACTTTTATTTGAAATGCGATTATGAACTAAGCATCAATCTAAACTGATGCAAATAATACTACGATAATACGGCGCTGTTCCTTTTGGAACGTTTGAGCCATCAAATATGAAGAACAAAATTCAGAAATGTTCCAGATAACTAAAAATAATTCATTGAAACGTTTTCAACTATTGTATGCACATTTTTTAATAGGAACAATCCAATAAATGCCACACACTCAAGGCAGCTGGAGAATTGGGCTGTCGGGTGTGCGTGTGCGTGTGTGCACGCACTTTCTGGAAACTGATAATAATCGTCACAACAAAGAAAGAAATGACTTTTTTTCTCGTCTCCGACGCTGATCAAACCGACAGATTTATGGCACGGCTGAGAGGTGATGTTATTTATCGTGCCATTATTTATTTATTTAAGTCGTAAACGACTTCGAATGGGTTTTATCGGAGTGCCACCAACCAACGAACACAAAAAAAGGCGAACCTAACGCTAGCCTCCCTCCTCTCCCCGAAAATCAGGTGCCATACTGTTCCGCACCTTCCCTCCGGCGGGGAGAGTTTAATGGTGTCATCGCATTTTAGAAATTTATGGCGGTAATTTTATATCACTTTCATTTCAACTTCCAAGCATTAATCTTCAATGGCTGCGTAGCGCTGATACAGCGTCTTTTTTGTCACATGCAAAATTAAATGGCATCACTACTTATTTATTATTATCGGCAATCGGCGTTTCATTTTTATTCCGAGCGCTAGACTAACGACTGACCAGCAGAGCTCGCTTAATTACGCTGGCTGGATGATATCCTTTGAAGGGACCCGCAGCCGTTTGGAGTGGATTAGAAATACCATCAATTAAAATTAATGGCGATCCGACGATGAGAAGGGTGCAAAATGTGAATGATTATTATTTTCCGATTCATTGGTGTGCTATTTTATGGAGAGGAAATGACGAAATGTTTTGAGAAACAATAAAACGCTCCAGACTCCAATAGGCGTTCGATTGCGGGCCGGATCCACTCGAACAAAAGAGGAGTGGGTAGCGGATCCCCCAGTCGCCTTTCTTACATACAATGCATCTGCCTCATTCATAATGAATGCGGCAAGTGCACTTTGCGATAGCAATCACTGCTGCATTCAATTTGAATTTCGCCTTTCAGCCGATTGATTTGTGAAATTTTCTGAAAAACATCGCTTCGCCAGCGGGAAGCCAAACACAGAGTGGAAGCGCACAACGCAGCGGCGGCTTCTGTTCCCCAGTGTCGGAAAAGTTGAAAAGCTTGTATTTAAATTTAGCCCCATCTAATATGCATGCATTCTACGGTATGCTTCGAATCTATTATGGGGGGTTTGGTGCAATTGCCGCGATGCCATCGTGAACGCAATGAATGGATGCGCGAGCGAATGAGCAAAGAGCTAAGGGCGGCAGCGGCAGGTGGCGTCAGAGTCGTCTCTCATCGGTCGAGCTTCCATGGGCGTGAAGCACGCGGTGCCCCAGCTGTCGAGCGGAAACCGATGAAAAATGATGCCCGGATCGATTTTTCCAACAAAATTCCCCTCTAGAAAACGCCGCATCAACCACGAGTGTACTGATAAGGGCGCACGCGAGGGACCTTGTGTACACTCGCTATTTGGAGATCATTAAAATTACAACAAGAACAGTGGAAAACGGCGATGTAGCGTGGAATGCGGTACACAGTCGATCATCACTTCGAATCGTGGAAGCATCATTCTTCCTGTCGTTGGTTGAACAGAGGGTTGCCACAAGATTTACTGAAAAAAATGGATGGGTTGAAAAAAAATCTGTACAGGCCATCTTTTTGCAGCGATCTCTATTTAAAAGCCACCATCCCAACAGGCCAGCCGAGAAGTGAGTTGACATTTCGTTCAGCATCCTTCGGTGATGAGCGACGGCAGTTCACACGCCCTAATTGAGCGAAGCACCTGAATAGGAAAGCGGTACTCCACCGGAGTGGAGTAGATGTCAAAGTGCAGCAAATGCGTCCATTCGGTTCTTTTGTAGAAGCACTGACAATGTTGGGCCGGGTAAAAATAATAATCTCAAAAAGCATACCGTGCGGAAAATGAGACGAGAAACAGATTGCTGCTGCTGTTGCAGCAATGGCATTCTGAATAAAAGTGGTAACAGGAAGGACAGGACAGACACGGATCCACTCGACTAGTTTCGAATTCACACTCAAAATTGTGAGCGTTTCAATTCTTCCACCTTGTGGATGCATTTTGTGTTTTAGCTTTGTGTTGGTTTATTCAAATCTGCTTCCGTAGCTCACCACGGGGAATAATGAATTATAAAAGTGAGACATCAGTATAATACGGCGGTCTCCTTAAGCCCAAACTTATTGCGGATTACACCAAAAGCACTCTTCTATTTTGTACTATATTTATTATGGAGGAATGTAGAACGTTCGAGACGTAGAATTTCTCGAACTTCGAAAATCTTCCAATTTCTGTATCATATATTGAGGAGAAAAAAAACCAAGATGATGCCAGTAAAACAAAAATTAACGTTATACAACAAAACCGAATGTTTATTTCAGTTAAATAGACTTATATCTAAAACAAGGAAAGCTTACTTCGATGTTAATTACGTTGTCTGTAAAATTCACGAACTTCATTGGGAATATCTGCCATTAGGTTCCGTGCAGTATCCTCAGATATTCTGGCGGCGGCGCTTTTCCATCTCCTCTTGAAATCATTAATGCCATTCGCTTTCTTCTTAGTTTCGAATAGTTTTCGCTTAATCAGAGCCCAGTACTTTTCCACTGGGCGAAGTTCTGGACAGTTCGGTGGATTTGGTGTTTTGGCACATATTTGACCTCATGTCCATTATACCATTCCAGGATGGATTTTGCATAGTGACAAGGGGCCAAATCTGGTCAAAACAACGCTAGAGAGTCGTGGCTTCTTATTAATGATAGCAACCGCTTCTGAAGACATTCCTTCTCGTAGACATCTTTGTTGATAGTGCCGGTAGAGACGAAAGATTTGGATTTTCGGCCACAACTGCATATGGTCTGCCAAACCAAGTACTTTTTGGGGAATTTAGACTGCTTCTTGGTCCGGAAACACTCGGCTACGGCATTCCTTCGCATTGCAGTATGAAAAGCGAGACCCGGAAGCTGTTTGAAGTCTTAGAGAACATAAGTTTCATCGTCCATTATGGTACATGAACATTTTTGCAAAAACTGGTGGTAGAGCACCTTAGCACGGCTTTTTGCAGTGAAATTTTGCTTATCATCACGATTGGGCACCTTTTTCACTTTCCGACCGGGGAATTTCAAAGCCTTGGTTTAAGCCGAGCGGTCTGGCAATCAACCAACAAATCTATCGAGAAGAGTGCCTCGATAAAATCCTGCTGCCGTTCCTGAACGAGCATCACGCGGATGGGAAGTACGTCTTCTGGCTGGACCAATCGTCTTCCCATTACGCCAAGAAGACGCTGGCGTATCTTGAGGAGAAAAAGATACCGTTCGTGCCGAAAGATCGCAACCCAACAAACTTGCCCCAGTGCCACCCAATAGAGAATTTCTTTGGCTCACTCAGTGCCCTAGTGTATAAAAACAATTGGAGGTCCAAAGACACGAAGCAACTGACTACAAGAATCCGGAATTGTATCCGGAAAATGGGCGTAAGTGCCGTACAACGTTCGTGTGAGAGCATCGCGACAAAGTTGCGTCGAACAGCAGACCACGGCCCTTACTCAAACATTCACTGACATTTTTGAAGAAAATACATTATGTTCGGAGAGAGTCGAGTCAGCAACCGGATGATTTGGCGTGGAATTGCTCTATTTTTGCTAAACCATTATGTTCTGTATCACCTCAAACCAACCAAGCGTTTCCATGCGCCAAATCAGTCGGGAAACGGAAACTTTTGACACCATCCTTTTCGATCCTTTGAAACTTTTTACATATAATGGAAGCTACCCAAAATGACAATTTTCATTTTCATATAAGCAATTTAAATTACGACTGATTTTCTGAAAGGGCGTGTTCAAAATAATTTATCTTCAGAAAATCGTAACTCAAGATCCAGATGTCTGATTAAAATATGATGTTGTTGGAAAATTAATGAACTATTGAGAAAAATAACATTTAAAATGCACTGTTAAAATCTTACTCAAAAATTGATTTTAATATTAAAAACATTCACCAAAATGAATTTTAGAAAATTTATAAAATTTTAATACTTTATGAAATAGTAACTATTTAAGAAAAGTAACATTAAAATTGAATCTTCATGCGATTCTGTATGAAAAACTATATATAACGTTCCATCCTAGCACTAACCGTTCTCGAGATATAACATTGTGTTTTATAGTGGAAATAATGTTAATGGTTTTTTTATACGATGTCGAAAACTTAGTCGTCATGTCCAGCAGCAGTAGAGGAACTGGTACAAATTCGGTACCCCGTGGGTAATTTGGTACCCACCCGGATCTCCGGCGATTATGAGCGCACTCTGGTGGTGAAGGAAAAAAAACTGTTCGTGTAATGTAGTAACAAACGTAAGATGCCAAAAACCCAAAATATATGTGTTTTTTATAAAAAAAAATTCAACTTTTGTTGTTTTTGAAATCTCGAAAATTTTTCATGTACAACTTTTGAAAAATCATTAAAAACCGATTAGTGAGCGGATTTTAAATATTAAAGCTTATTTGGATCAAGAAATTTATGTTCTTCAACGAATTCGAGTAAGTGTATCGAGATTTTAATCACAAATTTCATAGATTTCAATCCAAAGTGAAAATTCGGTATGCAGGTAATTTGGACCCCAATGTAAACATAATGTTGATGATACACTATGATAAGTATTGTAGTTAGAAATAAATCGAGATGAAATTTATTCACTTTTTCTTGAAAAAAACGGTTTTTTTTTGTTCCTCTTTGTTTTGTAAAATTGTATGCTTTTTCGTCAAAGTTGAGTTAATTTACTTAAGATAGTGTACTTCACTTCTATTTTGAATGAAAATGTCAAAAAATACATTTTTCAGTGATTCCAGGACGCTTCTTTTAATTTGAAAAAATAAAAAAATGGGGTGCTAAATTTATACCCAGGCATCTCAGGTACTCGAATTTGAGTTGTTGCACTTCTACGCTCAAAGCTCCGAGCCAAATCAAGATTTTTGGAATCGGTTTGCGGGGGAATGTCCGCAATAGATCCCTTCATAGGCTGACGTAATATGAAGAAATTCCGAGCATTGGCCAAGAGCTAAGTCCAAAAAAACAAAATGGAGTACCGAATTTGTACCAGTTCCTCTATGCATTTTCTAATATTACACGAAAATGATATTAATAATATTAAATTGGCAATTACTTTTCTGGCAACCCAAAGTCGAAAAAGTCGTGAAATACCGGAATGTGGAACTTGTATCTCCGAAGAGTTACCTTGGAAGAGCTTATTCATCAGTTTGATAGTATGAGACAAAGTATTCAAACATAGCTGACAAGTTTAACCATTTAAAGTGTTTTAGATTAATGCCATCTTGGCATGCTCTGCATAATCTACAATCAACATGCAACCGAAAACCGATTCGTAAAGCATCATGTTTACAGAGGACTCTTTGAGCCACTATTTCGGATGACAGCCATCTTATCACGCATGTTATATCCTCCTCAGAGGTTTCATTTCAAGAAGCTCCTGGATCTCATAAAATTTGCCGCTTCGCAAGGAGCTGCATCCCAATAGATAAAACTAATGGTCACAATGGTTGAAGGCACTCACAGAAGAAGAAGGAACTACAGCTAACTATTAAAGTCGCGGCACTTTTTTTTTGCTGCCATCAGGAATATGTTTGTAAGCATTAGAAGAGCTTGATGTAACAGTTGCACACAAGATGAAAATTGAAGGGTAAGCCTTCACCTAATTTTCCTTAAAAACCCACTGAATTATTTTTGACCATAAAATAACCACAAAAATTTTGTTCGTTACAAACATCAATGCAATAGTTGACTTCTTTCAATCCCTTCTTCTACAGATTACTAATACAAACAGTCCAAATAGAAAGGGAAAGAGATAGGTGAAAGGTGAATAAAACAAAAATTACATGACCAATCACAAAAGAAGACAAAATAGAGATAAGGGTATATCAAAATTCGCGTTGACGACATACAGTTTCGTTTACTAGTTTAGGGGAGCATCAAAGAGTAATTGATTTTCGAGCGGAATGAACACACTATTAAAATTAAAATTATGAATTAATTAACTTTCATTTTTTTGAAATTAGTTAACTTTTCCGTATCGAATTAGTATTCTATTTCAGTGAAAAACACTTTTTTTTGCAGATACTGAAAAATCTCATACTAAATTTGATTTTGATGACAACTTTATATTATAATGAAAAAAATTTGGAAATGTATAGACAAATGGTTAAATAAAAGTCAGAAATACGTGTTTCAAGTAATTAAACAACATGATGTGAAAATTTTCATTCAAACTTTCACATTTGAAAACTGGCTTCATGTTTGTGTTTGAGATAACACTAACGAGTTTGGGACCAAAATTATGACCCCTAATTGGAGTTCGCCATCAGACGTCGACACTGTACATCTGTCATCGCAGATAGAATTGATTTGGGAGGAAAACAGCCTTTGAATCAGTCGAAATTATTAATGTCCTATTTAAATTACCTGTAAATTAATTGTGTTGTAATGAATTGTTAATGTAAATAAACGGAGTCTAGTGCAACAATCAAGTTAGTGCAGTGTAATCCGGTTACTCACTCCGCAAAATATATGCTAAAGAAGGAAAACCCCGGCAGTCGCAGATCGAAGAAACGCAGGATAAGGTCCTGCAAGCAGCTCCAAAACAGGTTGAATTTTCGTAATTCATCAACTATTATGAAAATAGATACTGAATTAAATTAAATTATAAAAAGGTCTGAACTAGATAAAAAAATCCGTAAAAGTTCAGGAATCAGGTAAGGAAATGAGAAAAAAATGTTCAATTTTCTTCTGTTGATTTGTTGTGCATACGGACCAGCCGTTATGGAAACAACTTCATAAACAGAAGACAGTGTCCCGAATTTTTACAGTTTGACTGACAGCGCCTTAATTCAACGTGTATCCTCTGTCATGTTTCCGTTATCGAATCCTTTTATTGACTGCAAATTTGAAGTGTACCAATGAGAAGTCGCGTGAAGGTGAATAACAATTGCAAAAATCGTCCTGAGGAAACATAGAATCTACAAAACCAGGATATCTAGCCAATCATTGAAAATCTTCCAATAAGTATGTTTCGTCATCCATAACAATACATGGAAATTTCGTAAGAAACTATTTTAGAGTACGTGCACCGTTCGCTGCTAATTGAACCTATTTTCCTTCACCTTGTATGTTATTATATGTTTGTTATCGGGAAAAAATAAAGTGACTACCCTTCATCAGTGTAAGCAACACTTCCAAAAAAAATTACAATACTGCAACATAAACACCTGTTACATTTTGAAAATAAATATTCAGTCATTCATTACAAAATTTTATGAAATACCCGTTTTAGAAATTTATAATAATCAAATTCGGTTCGGGAGAACTTCGTGATCGGAATGTTCAAGGCACCTCAAAGCATGGCGTTAGTTAATAACTCAACTGCAAAAACTTTCCAATTTTGCTATAGAATCCGATAGATGAGGTTCTGACCTATTTTCCACGTTGGTAAATACAGCTGGGAATGTATTTGCAGCTAAGTTATGACCCAAAGAGGGAGTCGATGTAGAGAAATCGATCAAATCACTTACACCCCTTTCATTGTAAGCCCCTCACATGATCATTTTCTAAAAAGTTCACTCAAAATTTAATTTAAAGAATAATAATCTTCAGTTCTAGTGTTTCGTTTGAAGCTTTCCTTCGAACATATGTGTTTATTTCACTGCGATATATCACGAGTGAGTATCTGGCACAGTCTAATAATCACGAGTATGGTTCGACGTTGTTGGTCAAAGGGTCACATTTCTTGGAAGAGCCTAGAAGGATCTTGATCCGCAGCGCCTTCAGCAGCTCGTGGATAGTATACCGAAACACCAGCACAAGGCTCTGGAAGCGAGAGGTCGATTACATCGATTTCTGAACGACTTAAAAATACCCTTTGCAGTCGTATTAAATTTGGACATGAGTGTTGCACTGTTCAGATAAATTTTTACTTGAAAAAGCAGTGATGTATAGCTATGTGAGATTATATCCAGTATATGTATAACTTGTTGGATTATTAAAGATAAACAAGATAGTTTTTTTTTACACTTCAGATAAGATAAACATGGATCAGAATAGAAAAATAACCAGAGAATCAATTATTTGACATTTTTCTTTTATTTAACGTAGAATAAATTGACCAACTCACAGTCAGCTCGCGCAGTCCGAAGCCGCCGGACGCAAAGTTGTTCGTGTCCGTTATTGTGTTGGAACAATACCGTTATCGGTTTCGCTGAAGTGATTGTGTCGCTCTAACGGTGTTTTCTTTATTGTGAGAGTGAAGTGATAAGTAATCACAACCAGCGGGAGGGAGAAGTCCTCCACTGCGGGCTCTGTGAGCGTGTGCCGTTCCTCGTCATCGTATTGTGGTGCGATACACCATTGCTGTTGTGCCAAGCGATCATCACGTGGTTCGATTGGAGCACCGTTACAAATCATCCGCACCGTGCGCTTCAAGTATTTTAGTTTATATATATATTAGGTTAAGGATTTAAAAAAAAAGAAAAAGTATAATTGTATATCTGCCATAATGGCAGAGTGCGATCCTCTTGATATGGACATTGAATCTGATGTTTCCTCCTCACTAACTACTGGGAAGTCGCTTAAACGCGTTCCCCCCTCAGACGATGTCTTTTCAGAGGAAGAGTTAATCAACCTCAACAAGCCCCCTTCAAGAAAATTGGCAAACTTTTCCACTTCGCCCCCTCAATCTCCCGCTCCCGCTTCCGATTATCTCCCGAACTTGCCTCCCAGCCCAACTGTTCCCGCTCCCGCTCAACAATCGACCTCGTCCTCCCCCTCAGTTGTCCCCTCTCCGCGTGTCAAGGTCTATCCAGAAGATGCATCTGGATCTGGCCCATGGGTTGTTTTCTTCCGGCCAAAACCCAACGGGAAATCGCTCAACGTCATTCAGATCATGAAAGATCTGACAAAAAATTATTCCTCCGTGGTCGAAATTAGAAAGGTTCGACCGAACAAACTGCGTGTTGTCGTGGCTGATCGGAAGCAAGCTAACGAGATTGTTGTCGACAATAGGTTCGTACTAGAATATCGCGTCTATGTGCCCTGCCATAACGTAGAAATTTCGGGGGTGATTACAGAAACGGGTCTGACGAGCGCATTAATAAAAGAGGGAGATGGCAGATTTAAAAAGCTCCCTTTGACGAAAGTTAAAATTTTGGACTACCATCAATTAGGAAAAGTGTCCCAGGAAGAGGGAAAAACAAAATTCACGCCGTCCGACTCGTTTCGAGTAACTTTTGCTGGTTCCGCCCTCCCTGACTACGTTATGGGTGGACAAATTGAGGCTTCCGCTGCGTCTCTTCGTGCCAAAGCCCATGACTTGCAACAAATGCAAGTCAGTTGGTCACACAGCAGACTACTGCGCCAACAAGGAGCGCTGTGCCACTTGCGGAGAGCAACATGTGGGCAAATCCTGCAGTGCGACTGAGCATAAGTGTCCATATTGCGGGGGGACCCCACATGAGCTCTCAGCTTGTGAAAATTACAAGAGTCGCTGGGAGAAACAGAAGCGCTCTTTAAAGGAACGCTCGAAACGCACTTTTGCGGAAATTTTAAAGGGCGCTTCTCCACAGGCCCAACAACAACAACATCCAATCTCCTCACACAATATCTTTTCCACGTTGCCAGTTGACGAAATGGAAGCGGACACAGCTCACGGGGGTACACCGTTTATTTCCCAAGGGAATCCCCGGCGCAAAAATGTGACCACTCCCAAAATTCAATCACAAGTCCCTCCGGTGATATCCCCTGTTAGCTTGCCTAAAAAAACGAGTGCAGCGGACAAGCAAAATCAGGTTCCTCCTGGCTTCCGTGGGAATAGTTCACCTTCGAACGACCCAGCACTCGAGGGGACATCAAAAACCCCAACTATCCCTATTTTTCCGTCCAGCTCAACTTCCCAATCGGGATTTATAAAGTTGTCTGACCTTGTGGATCAAATCTTCAAGTGTTTTAACGTTTCCGACTCCATCAGAACCATTGTCATTTCAATGCTTCCAGTATTAAAGACAATTTTGCAACAATTGATGCAAACATGGCCCCTCCTTGCAATGATTATCTCTCTTGATGTCTAATTCAAATAGAGAGGTCGGAGATATCACTGTTTTACAGTGGAATTGTCGTAATCTTATCCCTAAATTGGATACATTCAAATTTTTAATTCATAAGTTCAATTGTGATGTTTTTGCTCTGTCCGAAACTTGACTTTCTTCGCGAGATGATCTCTCTTTCCATGATTTCAATATTGTACGCTTGGACCGTGATGACAGATATGGAGGGGTGCTATTGGGGATCAATAAGTGCCACTCATTTTTTCGAATTGACCTTCCACCTATTGGAGGGATCGAAACTGTTGCTTGTCATGCAAACATCAGAGAAAAAGACCTCTGTATTGTCAGCTTGTATTGGCCTCCGAGAGCTGCGGTTAGCCGCAAGCAACTTGTTGACATGTGCTCACTCCTTCCTAAGCCACGATTGATCTTGGGGGGAACAGTACGACGACAATCGTTCACTGTTGATATATGACCTTTGTAACAGCTTCAATATGACCGTTTTGAACACTGGGGAAACAACACGTGTACCTAAACCTCCTGCTAACCCAAGTGCTCTTGACCTCTCGCTTTGCTCGAATTCACTATCGTTAGATTGCAAGTGGGATGTAATCCAGGACCCCAACGGTAGTGATCACTTGCCAATCAAAATTTCCATCACCATTGGGTCGAATTCTTCTGAATCTATAAACATGGCATATGACCTCACAAGACACATTGACTGGAAAAAAAATGCGGACGCGATTACTCTAGCCATCAATTCCAGAGATGGTTTATCTCCATTGGAGGAGTATAACTTCCTTTCTCGTTTGATCTATGACAGCGCAGTTCGCGCTCAAACGAAACCCAATCCAGGTTCCACCATTTTCCGAAGGCCTCCCAATCTATGGTGGGATAGCCAATGTTCCAAGCTTTATGTAGAAAAATCGAATGCATTTAAAGCTTTTCGGAAACGTGGTACTCCTGAAAATTTTCAAACGTATTTAGCCCTTGAGAATCAGTTCAAAAATTTGATCAAAGGGAAAAAACGTGCTTATTGGCGAAATTTCGTGGGAGGTTTGTCACGAGAAACGTCAATGAAAAAATTATGGAAAGTGGCTCGAAACATGAGAAATCGTTCTTCAACGAATGAATGCGAAGAATATTCACATCGATGGATTTTTAATTTTGCACGGAAGGTTTGTCCTGATTCCGCTCCTGTGCAAAAAGTTGTTCGTGATATACCACAAGATAGATGCGATCTTGATTCCGAGTTTTCGATGGTAGAATTCTCTCTTGCTCTCCTTTCATGTAACAATTCTGCTCCGGGATCGGATAGAATTAAGTTCAACTTGCTGAAAAATCTCCCTGATGTGGCGAAACATCGCTTGTTGAACTTATACAATCGGTTTCTGGAGCATAATATTGTTCCAGATGATTGGAGACAAGTGCGAATTATAGCTATTCAAAAACCCGGAAAACCCGCGTCCGACTTCAATTCGTACCGCCCAATAGCAATGCTGTCTTGTATACGGAAATTGTTGGAGAAAATGATCTTGTTTCGCCTTGATCGATGGGTTGAAACGAATGGCCTACTCTCAGATACACAATATGGGTTCCGCAGGGGCAAGGGGACGAATGATTGTCTTGCGTTGCTTTCTTCAGAAATTCAATTGGCTTACGCCGAAAAAAAACAAATGGCTTCAGTATTCTTGGACATAAAGGGGGCCTTTGATTCTGTTTCAATAGAGGTCCTGTCAGACAAATTACACTCTCGGGGTCTGCCGCCTCTATTGAATAATATGTTATATAACTTGCTTTGTGAGAAACATTTGAATTTTTCTCACGGGGATTCGACAGTAAGTCGGGTCTCCTACATGGGACTCCCCCAGGGCTCATGTTTAAGCCCCCTTTTGTACAACTTCTATGTAAGCGACATCGACAATTGCCTTACACAAAATTGCAACCTAAGACAACTTGCAGATGATGGAGTGGTGTCTGTCGTAGGATCTAACGAATCCGACATGCAAGGACCCTTACAAGATACTTTGAACAATTTTTCAACCTGGGCCATTGGGCTAGGGATCGAATTCTCCACGGAGAAAACAGAGATGGTGGTTTTTTCTAGGAAGCATAGACCAACAAAACCAAAGCTTCAACTTTTGGGTAAACCGATCACTCATGCTATGTCTTTCAAGTATCTTGGGGTCTGGTTCGACTCCAAATGTACTTGGGGGGCCCATATTAGGTATCTGAGTAAAAAATGTCAACAAAGAATAAACTTTCTCCGTACAATTACCGGCACCTGGTGGGGAGCCCATCCCGAAGATCTTCTAATGTTGTATCGAACAACTATTCTCTCAGTGATGGAGTATGACAGTTTCTGTTTTCAATCAGCTGCCAAAACACACCTCATTAAACTCGAGCGAATTCAGTATCTTTGTCTCCGTATTGCGTTGGGATGTATGCCCTCAACGCATACCATGAGTCTCGAGGTTTTGGCAGGCGTACTCCCACTAAAAGATCGCTTCAATTTATTATCTCTTCGGTTCTTCATTCGGTGTAAGGTTATGAACCCATTGGTGATCGGAAATTTTGAGCAGCTGATCGAGCTAAATTTTCATTCTGGATTCATGAGCTCATATCATGAATTCACCTCTATGCAGGTTGTTCCTTCTTCGTATATTCCCAACCGTGTTTGTTTTCCTGACTACATCAATTCCTCTGTGCATTTTGATCTGTCCATGAAGCAGGATATCCATGGAATTCCAGATTATCATCGATCGGGGATCGTTCCTACGATTTTCGAAGCAAAGTATGGGCGTGTCAATTGTGATAATATGTACTTTACTGATGGGTCCTCTATGAATGAGTCCACAGGATTTGGAGTGTTCAACAAATGTTTTTAGCACCTCACACAGTCTTCAGTATCCTTGCTCAGTGTATATTGCTGAATTGGCAGCAATACACTGGGCGCTGGACAGCGTCGCCTCACGACCTGTTGAACACTATTACATTGTAACGGATAGTCTTAGCTCTGTCGAAGCTATCCGTTCAGTGAGGCCGGAAAAGCACTCGCCGTACTTCCTTGAGAGAATACGAAAAATTTTGAGTGCTTTATCCAGACGCTGTTATGTCATTACCTTTGTCTGGGTCCCTTCACATTGCTCAATTCCGGGTAATGAGAGGGCTGACTCATTAGCAAAGGTAGATGCAATTGAAGGCGAAATTTATCAGCGTCAAATCGCCTTCAATGAATTTTATTCTTTAGTTCGTAAAAATACCATCGTTAACTGGCAACGCAAATGGAACGAAGATGAATTGGGCCGGTGGCTCCACTCAATTATCCCTAAGGTTAGCCTCAAACCATGGTTCAAAAGTCTGGACTTGAGTCGGGACTTTATTCGCACCTTCTCCCGACTCATGTCCAATCACTGTTCGTTAGACGCGCTGCTTTTTCGTTTTAATCTTGTCGACAGCAATCTCTGCGGTTGTGGCCATGGTTACCACGATATCGAACACGTTGTTTGGTCGTGCGAGTTGTATCTTGTCGCCAGATCGAATTTAGAAAACTCCCTTCGGGCTGGAGGAAAGCAGTCCAATGTGCCGGTGAGAGATGTGTTGGCTCGGTTAGACCTTGATTACATGTCCCAAATATATGTTTTCCTTAAAGCTATCGATCTTCGAGTGTGATTGTTCATACATCCTTTTCCCCTCCTTTTCGTCCTTCGCGAGCTATCGGTTCCCTTCCTACTAACATTAGAATAAGTTAAATTGTAAATACATATTAGATGTAAGGATAGTTTTAAGAATTGAGTGTGAAGTGTCAGTGTGAATGAGAATGTGAATGTGAATGCGAGTGCGAGTGTAAACACACATCTCCTTACATCCCATCCTTTTCCTAATGAAAATGTGTCACCCTTCTAAACTCGAGTCGACCGCGAGTAATCGGTTTCCTATTTCATTAACCATAGAATTAAGGAAACAACATGTTGATATATGCTAGTTGAAATATAGTTAAGAGTTTGGCTCCATTAAACTTATGTAACTGAGCCTGTAAAAATAAACGGATTAATAAAAAAAAAATTGACCAACTAACCCCACACACGGAGTAAAGTGGTCAATAATAGGCATGTTATTTTTGAGCAAATAATAAGCAGAACATAAACAGTTAACCAATATCAAGTAGCAAGTAAAACAACAAGTTAATTAAAAATTTCAAACTATCGTTGAAAATTAGTCAGACAATCTTTTCTAGCGATTTCGTCTCTCTTCCACTTTGTGGCGAACCAGAGATTCCAGGTTTGACGACATGTCTTCGTTTTGAAGACATTTGATTTTGTGATGACATTTTGAAGACATTATGAGATATATCACATATATGAAGACCAGTATGATAGCGTTTTTAAACTATCTAACTATTGGCCGAAAATATCGTCAAAAAAATAGGGCTTTAGTTTCAGCGAACCAAGCGGTCTGAATAAATATTGTTTCTAGAAGACATTAGCTCATTTGCACTCGAAAATTCAAATGATCGTGACATTGAATTTCTATTATTCTGGCCCTACTATACAATAGATTAACCTAGATCTTTCAAACGACCACTTCACAAATCGAAGGTTTTCCGGTTACTTACCTCTCCTACAATTAGTTTCATGGATATGGTTTGGGTTACAACAAAAATTTCAAAGCTGAAATAAACAAATAGAGTTATCACAGTTCGGTTTTTTTGTGAAGAACTTTCCTCCGATATCATGGTGCAGACATTTTCTCGTACCATGTCAAGACTTTTGAAAAAAATCACCTGGCATCTCTGCGACGCAGGACCGCTTGCATTCTTGCTTGCATTTGTTTTGATGACATAGGCTCCAGGTATGCTACATTACTCAATGCCTTATTGTGAGTTCTGATATCCAATGTGAGCGTTTATTATATTTAATGAAAATTTTACAGCAAAAAATATAAATATGACAATTATATTGCAAGTGGTTTGTGTGGTGGTTGTCGCGTTTCAAATACGCTGGGTTTAGCAGTAAAACATATGCTTTCTATATTTGTTTATAGCTTGCGTAATGAAACACGGCATACCTGAAAATTTTATATGCGTTGCTCTCAAACGAGCAATTTTTGTGACCAACTAGCCCCTCTCTATATGAAAAAGAATATTCATGAAGATTCAATAAAAATAATTTCAAAAAGCGATTTCCATTAGCACTTAATGTTAATACGTACAATAAACCTTTGTTTTACGTTTGAGCCGATTTTTTTCATGGTTATTAACCAGTTTTAGAACATATTTTATAATGCGCAAACCGTGAATGATTTTTGGCAAAATCGGAACCGTGTCCGTATTTTTTAACCAACTTAATAAAAAGTTTTTCCAATTTGCTTATTTTTTGTATCAGCAATTCACTATTTTCCATCCATACATAGATCGCTAATTTTTTGGACGCTCAGATTCTAAGATATCATCACTGACCAACTTACCCCTATGACCAACTAGCCCCGCCCTACCCTACCGTTATATATTATTCATAGTAGTATCATTTCAATTCATGAACAAGTTCACTAGACATTAAAGTTCGTCTATAAATAGTGTGAACTGATATATTGTTGCATAAAGTATCAGATTAGTATACTTCCTTATTGTGGTGGCTGAGAGCAGACAAACGACCGTTTTATAGAAGTGAGTATTGGATAAATCCTGAGAAGCATTTGTGTAGAAAACCCCCTTTTTTATGATGAATCTCATGTTTCCCTTCGTATCCTATTTGAAACTGTTATTATTCATGTATTCAGGAAATATTTGAAAGTAATGGGATAAATAGGATAATAGTCACTTTATTTTCGGCGTATCGGAAAGCTGGCACAGCTCTACAAAATCCGTTTGCGCATGTGATTCACTATTTCCTGAATGTCAAATGTTTTTTCACTACAGACAACCAGTTTTTTTATTGGAATATTTCGCACGTAATTTAGATGCTTCTAGATTTGTTTCCTTTTTGATTCAATCGCATATTTTTCGTGCTATCATTTCAGGCGGTACCAATATGCGCGGAGATCAAAAATGGCCACCAGCGGAGTACAAGGCACAATCTGAACTGGAGAACGAAGAACGCCGAAGACTCGCCCATCAGCCCGCCTTCCGCCCTCGCAAGGCGCAGAAAGTGAGTAACTTCACGAGTCAATTTATTTATTTCGTCATCTTACCCAGAGTCATAACATTTTCGTTCCGAAATAATTGTGTATCCATACCGAAACCAATAAGATAGAAAGCCGTTTTTCACTGTACCGACAAGGATTAATTAAAACAAAAGTAATTAAATAAAATGTTCTCATACACAAACAGGCTTGGAAGGTCAGCACCATGGACGGCAGATTTATATGTGCACATATTTGGGGGAACTGTTTAATTTTAAATGAGTTATTTGTAATTGTGATAGGCTTCACTGGATGTGCGTTAACCACAGAGCCTGAATTATATTTTTTAAATTGCTATTAAACTGAATATGAGAATTTGGACGTTCGGCTTTTCATATCGTTCTGCCGCTCTAAGCATTGGTTGACAAAAAAAGGAAGCCGCAGATGAGAAATTCCTGAACTCGGAATGGAAGGATTTCCGCGAAAATATTTCGCCCGGCTCGGCAACTCAATTGCAGTCACAAATGAATAATTGGAATTAAACTCACTCTCACACACCATTCGTCTCGTAAACGCACTTGTCATGCTTGAAATATTTCCCCGGAAATGCACAATCCCGTACGAAAGCAGAGAGAATACAGGCAAAAGCTGCGTGTAACGATTTTCGTCTGACTCCCACCGCCCTCCAAAACGACCCACTTTTCCACCCCAATGCGAATTCATTCGTTGTGTGACAACTTCCACCGCACAGGATCACAACACGTTTGCTCGGATTGACATCACGCGAAACGAAACGGTTTGAAATTAAATTAATTATTAAATGTTGCTGGTAATTCGTACATGCGTCGTTGTCCAATACGGGTTCGACCTCATCATTATGTGAAATACAATGCCCGGCTTCCAATAACATGGAACCCAATTCACCGCGAGGCTTCTTCGAATTTGTATAATTATATTATTTGACTGTTCGCTTCCAGTGGTTAACACCATTTGAGGTAGTCGCTTCTCAAGCGCTAATTTCATCCCGTTTCGCCGGAAGTTTCCCTGGAAACAACCTTGACCGAAAGACAGGAGGTATTCTGAAAAAAAAAACGGTTCGTATAGCATTTCAATCGTTCCCCCACAATGGACTGCCAATATGTTATTGTAGCTATTGGTCTATTTAAATGCGCTATTCATCACTCCCGGAAATCGAAAATAGAACCTCGCTGAATGTTCCTATTACACAGAACACGAAAACAATGATTATCGCTGCAATACGCAACGTAAACCGGAATCCGAACGTTTGACTGCAAAACGTTCATTACCGAGTAAGCTCTAATTCGCAGAATTAATTACGGGAAAATTAATTACAATAGGTGAGGAAATTAGAAGCGGCTACGAGAGCCGCACAAATCGACCGCGCCAATCGCAGGGATGGTCATTGGGGTGCCTCGGTGGGGGAAGAGGGATGAGCCTTACCCAATTTGGGACTATCCGGCTGCCATCCATCCGCATAAACGCATCAATTTAGCAGTTCAGTTCAGTGTGGCCTATAATTGGTGGCGGTCGGCAGAGCACAAAGGAATACGACGACTCATAAAGTTGTTATGATGATTGTCTCCAGGAATTAATTAACGACAGGCTTTAGTGCGAGGAACCTCCGATCCCCCACCCGGTTATTCACCGGAATCAAGTTGAACTGGCGACGGACGGTCGTTGGTGGTTCACTGCAATCTATTAACCGGATTTGATTGAATTTCGGTTGCATTATTGGCATGATTGGTAGATTTGGGTTTGGTAGCCACTTCATTGTCGTTTGTTAGCTATTTCGGGCAATATTCAATTGTCATCCGTCATAATAAGGTGTCAGTTAGTGCGATGTACCGATCGAACAAGTTTATTGTTGCCCACTATGAATATATCGGAAGCTGGTATTTTATTTAAGTTGATACACGTTTATATTTTGACTTTATGATATTGAATCACTAATCCAACTGATTTGAAAAGGATTTAGGCAAGTCGAAGAATCGGATTTGAATTCAGCTAATATTTGAAGACTGATCTTATTTTAATTAACCATTGTATTTCATATGCAAAGATCGACGCGTATTAACTAAGCATAGATGCTCTTGCAGGTTCAATCGAATGAGCTGCACCTTGAACTGCCCAAAACAAGGAGTTTTTTCAAGCACAAGATTTAGGGTTTGGAATGTGTGCAATTTCAACTACGAAACAACTAAGAAGTGTACAGTTTACTTAAGCTCACGTTCATTAAATTAAAAATAAAACAAAATATAAAAAATATATTTATTCTAAAACCTCCACCATAATCAACATTTGATAAAGTATTATAAAATAATGAGGTAATCGTTTCACGAATTCTATAGGATTCCAGCAGTCAGCGAAATTTGAATCTCCTGTTACATTATTTTCATTGTTATCAACGATTGAAATAATAATTCAATTCCGTAACCACATTGGTTGCGTGTTCACTTACTAAGCGATCGATCGTGAGTTCAAAACTCAGGGCCTCGTTCGATTGAAAAGCTCGAATTCGGATTCATCTGCCCACAAAACCGTTTTTCAATACTCCAGCGTCTTATCAGAGTGCACCTTGAGCCGTTTGGCCTGGTTCGTCTTGCTAATGAAAGGCCGTTTCAAAGCCATCCTGTTGCTGGACTTATACGCTTCGCCTTCCTGGATCTGCCAGATGGTAATTTTCGAATTTTCCTCTACTTCCCAGATGATCGTCTTGTCTGTTCTGGCATCTGTTTTGGGTTTCCTTCCTCTGCCGGGGCGATCCATCACCGATCCGAACGTCTTCAACTTCTTAGAGAATTTTCCCTAACGCTGCTTCTTGGCTCGACACTTCGAATGACCAATTTGGTGGTTATCTGAAACAAAAAAAAAACGAACAGATTCTGTATCAGAAAAGATGACGCTATCGCATGAAAATGAAAGCCGTTTGAAGAAAAAAAATATGATTTTGCATTAGTTCATACGATAGAGATATGTACTCCGATTGTATTCATATAAATTCGACATTAATCGTGATTAACGGGAATATTTTCTTCGAGGTTCGTTTCCCCCACGTGAAAGAAAAGCTGGGTGTATTTGCAAACAAAAGGATAATATCTGGATGTCGTAGCGACCGAATTCAATGCACCGGTATTAGTTCTAGCTAGGGTACATGATTATAAAACGATTGTGGAGTTGTCACTGTAATTAAGATACAATATAAGATCATAAGATAAGCAAGCAGAAATACCTTTGAACTTGAGGTAAAAATAGAGGAGGAAAATAGGGCGAGAATGTTGGAGAGTGAGTTTGGAGCTATTACTAATCGTTTGCGTTTCTGCGGGATTTTGTAAAAAAAACATTTCAAAGTTGAAATTAAATGGCAATCATTTGCGCATTTTTCTGCTGTATTAACTTAAACAAGTGCGAAAACGTGTAAAAATGCTCCAGAGCCAAGCCAGTTATTTCTAAATGTCAAAACACTCAAAACATAAACAATCGAGGGGTCCCACGATGGGAACTTATCGAAAATATATCAATTCTCACAGTGGCAGTTTTTCAATAAGAAAACAAATTATTTTTCGTGGTACACCAGGAACATAATAAATAAGATTGTAAGAATGTTTACGTTGGGTTTACTTTTCATTTTAGCCCAAAAATGAAAGAGGTGAAAAAAAACGAGTGGGCACTTTATTTTGTCAATCGCTGTACCTCTTTCATTGTGATGCATGCTGTGCAGTCACACGTAGATCGCTCACTTGAAATGCAAATACAGTGCAAAACTAGGGAAGAAGTGAAATATTGCAACGTAAAATCCGCCCTTGTACCCGGTGGAAAGGTTAAAGGAAGTTTCACTAGTGATTTCATTCACATTCACGAGTCGCCGTCGCCGGGCCAGCATCTAAAAGTCTGGATTATATTCTATTATCGTTTCAGTCATAAAAGATAGATTTTGTCCGATTCAAAGACTGAGGTCGATTGTGAGTTTGAATGAAGGATATCACACCGCATTGCAATTTCAATGCTTTTTTTGAATAAGAAAAATCATTACTACGACGGTTTTCATGTTGTTAGGTGGAGAGTGTTTGTGTATGATTAAGGGGGTAACCATTAAGGGTTACTATCCATTACATCCTTAAATGTTTATCGATATTCATAATGAGCATAGTTACAAGCTGATGAAGTGAGGGGGTTCAAAAAAGTTGTTATTCCAGCCCTTCTGGTTATCTGAACCAAAAAAAAAAGAACGTATTCTGAATCAGAAAAGATGCCGCTATTGCATGAACGTCGGACAAATCAAAAACATGTTATTGGAGAAAATGGCAGCAGTTTGAAGATAAACTGTTTCCCATTTTTTCATAAATAGTAAAATATAAAATTATGATTTTTCATTGGTTTATGCTGTAGAGATATGCGTTCAGATTGTATTCATATAAATTCGGCATTAATCGCAATTAACGCGATTTTTTTTCTACGAGGTACGTATCCCCGGCTCTAAAAAACCTGGAAGTATTTGCAAACTAAAATATACTTTCTGGAAATCGTAGTGACCAAATTCAATGCACCGGTATTTGTTCTAGCCAGGCTTTATTAATATCTAACGGTTGTGGAATTGCTACTGTAATTAAGATACATCATATGATCATAAGATAAGCAAGCTGAAATACCTTTGAATTTGGGGTAATATTAAAGAAGGAAAATAGGGCGAGAATGCTAGAGAGCTTTGATCGTTTTTACCGTGTGGCCAAGATCGTCCGAAAAAGTAGTCGAATTTTTTGAAGCTATTCAAGCTCTGTACATGTTATCTGCATCTGACAGCTGAAAACGTTGATTCCGAAACGAACAAATTTCTATGTTGCAATTCATCGTGAAGAGATCTTCTAACAAGATGTGATGTCAGTGAATTCAAAGAATATTACTAATCGTTTGCGTTTCATCAGCATTTTGTGAAAAAAAAACATAAAAGCATAAAAAAAATTTATAATAGTATAAAAGTATAAATTAATTGAAAATCATTTGCGCTTCACGATAAACAGGCGCGTTTAAATGGATTTGTAGTCAATTGAAAGCGAATGTATTAACTGTACATTTTGCTGCTGTGAATATAATACCTAAATAAATAAGCTTCTTGGTTCGGTAAATTTGGGGTTTCAATATAATTTATTATAATTTTATATGGCCTTGAAGGCCCTTTTGAAACAATACACTTTTCCTGACGAACAATTCAGTTATCGCAACACATTTTATAACTGCCTGTCTCATATTCCGAACACTTAAGCGTCGATCGCACTCCTATACTCGAGCGAAAAATCATAATTTGTGTACTCTGGACTGTGCGCGTCTCTGTGTTATTGTTATTGTGTATTTTTGGCGTTATTGGTATTTATTCAAAGAAAAAAATATAATTGAGTGAAAAAACTTCAGAAAATATTTTTTCTTTATCTTCATTCAGTTTAATAGGCATTTAATTCAGCCACCTCATTGATGCTCGGTCTGTCAGACCTATACACGAGTATAGGAAGGTTAAACAGTGTCTCATTACTCAAAATGGTACTACAATAATATTGATTTACAAATACTTATTCATGATGAAAAACTAATAATATATTTAACCACATTTGTCTCAAATTCCGAGCAGCGACAATGCCTTTTTTTAAATCATAAGTTTTGAACTCATTCATAAGATCGATATATCAAATTAAAGCCCATTAGCTAGTCTTAGTTTTTTGGAAAATGTTATACCCCAAAAAAAATTGGAGTTTGTTTTAGTAATTATTGATTGTATTTGTTTTTTTTTTATAGTTTCTATATATTTGGGACCAAGGGCGCTATGTTTTTTTTTATATTTTTTCTTGAAACGTGAGGTTTTTTACATCCAAAAATTAGAGAGGTGACATTTTTTACGGTAGCTTTTTGGACAGAAGATAGAAACATAATAAATCCAATTTTCCTGTAAGTCTAATACCGGCTTAGCTTTAATTTGATATGTCGATTATCTGAATGTGTCCAGTAGTTCGCAAGTTTTAAATTCTTGAAACAAGCCATTTTTGGAAAAAAAGGGGAAAATTTTATTTTTCGGACCAACGGTTAACTTTGAAAAATCCTAATTCGAAAACGATAGAAATTACATCTCTGATTTTTGGATATCTCATGTAAAAAACCTCAGCATACAAGAAAACTATGTACCGTGTTGTCACAAATTTTGAACACTTAAGCAAGGCCATTATAAAGTGTCACGTTACTCAAAATGGTACTCTTTCGCGAAATTAATTTGATTTTCGGATACGGTAGAACCTTTTTTCATTTGACTACAAAAAAAATCCTTTTACCCCAATTTGTGAACTATTGCTGTATTTGTCTGAAAATAGTGTGCTCAAACATCTTTTGTTCGGAATTTGAATCATGCGTCGAAACTTGATTCAAATTTCGAACACTACTTGTATGCTAATTTTAATGGAGATTTCTGCATAAAAGATAATTTTTTCATCCATTTATAGTAGATTCTTACCTTTTCTAACACTTAAGGCAGTATTCCAGTCTAGAAACATACAAAAAATAATTTTTTTCCTTCATATTTCTGTAGTTTAGGCATTCAAGAATATAACCGAGAAAAGACTTATCGAATATTCTATTATTTACCGAGTTAGAGCCTTTTTAGTGATGCGGTATCTAACTTGGTATGGCCATAACTATGGACTTCAAACGCGTTTTTCTCGAAACTAGTTTTTTCAAACTGGCGTACACGATGTCATAAGTTCTACTGAACCGATCCGTGTCTAAATAATTTATATGGATACCATCTGCAGGCATCTCTTTTTCGCATGAACCTCTAAGAAATGATACTTTTTAATTTTACTATTTTTGAAAAAAATCGGGAAACGTAAGAAAAAACGTTTTGAGCCGCATTTTGTTTTTCTAACGTTCCCCCCTCACTTCATCAGCTCTTATCTATTCTCGTTGTGAATATTTTTCTCCGTTCAATTTTTGTTTTATTGTTAGAAGATAGGTGAACAAATAATTATATAATGGATACTGAAAATATTCTTTGTTTTTTTACGGAGTTCGAAAAAAACGTCCGAAATTAGTGTCTTTACACTAGAATACCCCCTGAACATGAAAACAGCAAGCAAAATGAACTAACACTGAAAAATTCACGATGCTTGATTTTTAAAAAAATACTAACGCAAACATTTTATAACTTGTTTTGACAACCACATTTTTTGCAAGTGTTTAGTGTTATAAACTATACGATGTATCGATACCTGTAAATGATGTTAAAATGAAGCCTACACCCAAAGTTAATTTTCAGCGCAGGTTTTGGCATCCCGATGTATTACATTAAATGAGCAGACAAATAATAGAAAATGCTCTACTCTCCAATGCGAGTATATCATTTGTATAATATATATGTTAGAGCCAATATGAACGAGCGAAACAGGAGACACATTGAAATGAAAGCATATGAAAGCTTTTCGTATAGTTTGCCAAACACACGACCCATACAGAGAAAGATATACATTCTCGTTTGTGCACTTCTTTTTAGTCTTAGAAAACACTTTCCAACTTCATTTTATAATGAGGTGTACCATTTTTTTTATACAACAGCATTAGAAGCTATATGGATAGCACCTGAAAAGGCATTATTTCTGTCGAAGATGAAATGTTTTCTGCCAACGTTAGTTTGGGTGTATAACCCAAAGAATGTCAGGGTTTTGATCATTCAATTATTTATAACATTGAATTTCAGTAAACTTTCATTCAAAAATGAAGTGTTCGGAATTTGAATCATGAGTAGAAACTTGATTCATATTCCGAACACTACTTCAATACTAATTTTAATGAAGTTTTCTGCATAAAATATCATTTTTTCATTCATTTATAGTAGACCCTTACCTGTTTTAGCATGAAACAGCAAACAATAAAAAAAGAACGATACTTGTTTTTTTACTGAATTTGCTAACGCAAACATTTTACTGTCACTTTTTTGCGAACGTTTTGTTTTACAAATTATAGGCTGTATCGATACCTGCAAAATATGTCAAAATGAAGGCTATACCCCAAAGATTATCAGGATTTTCATAATTCAATTATTTGTAACATAAAAGTTTAGTAAATTTACATTTGAAAATGAAGTGTTCGGAATTTGAGACAGTTCGGAATATGCTACTAAACGGCATTCAGGAATTGCCTTCAGCTCACGCATACACTCATATCTCGTCGCTAATAATTATACGTTGGATGAACGTTGGATCAAAATTTTATCGTTCAAGCATGTCTTCAGCCATTTGATTGCTATAAAATTTGAGATTGAGCTCTTTTGGCCCCAGTCATGCTGTGACTTTTCTCGTGTCTAAAACATCAACCAAAATATGACGAACGTTCTCGTGAGAGATTTCATTCTCAGGTTAGCTGTTTCAAATTTAAATGACGATTCCCGCACTATTATTTTTATTTTGTCGATGTTTACATCAGTTGAAGGGGTTGATAGTCGTCCTTGACGTAGCAGATCGTTCATCTCTTCTCAGCCGCCCTTGTTTACCTTATACGAGGGTCACTATTTATATTTCGGGAATAGGAACAAAAACAAATAGTTAAGCTGCGAATATATTTTTATTGTTTTTCAAAGTATTCGCCACGATGATCGATACACTTTTGCATGCGCTTAAACCAATTTTCAAAGTATTTATTCCAATCGACACGAGCCTTTTTTTTTTGAGCGATTGTCAAATTATGTGGGATCCAACGTGAACTTAATTTTCGCACAACTAAGTGTTCATGTTAAATCGCATATATGCTGGTGGAACTAATGCTTAGGGATGCCTCAATCTCACAATAGGTTACATGACGATCTTGCTTAATCATTTCGTGCACAGCATCGATGTTTTCTGGCACTACAGTCGATTTTGGACGACCTTCACGAAACTCGTGGGACAGCGAACTACGACCACGATTGAATTCACAATACCAGCGATACACAGTGGTTTTTGATGGAGCTTCATCGCCAAAAGTCAAATTAAGTTGATTGACGCACTCTTGTTGTGATAATCCACGTCGAAAGTCGTAAAAAAATCATCACACGAAAATGTTCACGATTCAGTTCCATTTTTTTTGCCGAGACCAAACTTTCAACTAAATATAAAATAAACAAATAGCGTCCGTATGACAAAATGTTCTGAGTACGTATATCGTCAAAAATGTCAAACTTTACGATGGAACCGTCAGATGGACTCACATGACATCAGTGTTGCCAATTCCCGAAATATAAATAGTGACCCTCGTACCATTCATACACCCGTGTTCTCCACATAGTTGAGACACCAAATGAATTCTGCAACATTTTCAACGTTTCGGCAAAAGAAATTTTGTTTGAAACACAAAACTTCACACAATATCTTTGACTAATAGAATTATCCATATCAAAAATCACCGAGCAAAAAAAAAGTTAACTTGTACTTAATGACGCTGTAAATTAAATGACAGATCGCGCTCAAGATTGACATTAAGACCACTGACAGTAGTACAAAAATTGAAAACAATTGAAAAATGCTCAGCGGGAAGATTTAACATTACAAATTCCCGGTATATCCTGCTTGGAGAATTGGAATCGAATGAAACTTTCAATTCAAAGCAGTGATCGTCCTTTCACATATGAAACTGATACTGACATGAACCCCATTCAAATGATAATGAATAGGGCAGTTTCAATCGTCAAATGAAAGCATCTGCCTTCGAATTTAAAGGGACCGACAGCAGAACGAAAATGAAATTGAAGATACGATGTTTCTGTATGCGTAGTGAATACACACAATCGAAAGTTGGCTGAAGAGAAAGGAAGAAGTAAAAAAGTTTTATTCATCTTTTTGTTTCAAAATTGTTAAACCCTGATGGTCAGATGAAGAATTGATGGAACCGACTGTTCAAACCCGCCATCTGATGAGCGGTATTAACAGTAAAGTGAATAAAATTCTTCGAAATGACGATGAATGTATTTTTCAGTTTTTTTCATGAATCTTATAATTATAATTATAATTATAATTCGTTGTGAGGTTTGTTCAATCCATAGAAAGTGTTTGATTGAAAAATACAGCCATTAAAAAGTGGCATAATTCTAAATTATCTCAACTTTATGTAGCGATTCCGCTAATTATTTCAATCAGTGATTATTTTTGTACAGTGCTTCGATTTGGGCATCATCGGTGGCGAACAGCTTCCCGGACGACCCATAATTTTCTGTAAGTTTTAACAACAACTTCCAACCATATGTTAGGTAAACCTTGCCTTGTAAACTTGATGATGAACACCATGTTATTTGCATTACTTAGATTATACCAAATTCTCAGAATACTGATAGAATCAGGAAACTAGACACATCAATTATGCCACAAGAATAATCAATTGATCGATATTTCGCAGCGAATGTATCGAAAAATTCCGAATCGCTTGGAGATTGAATTGTGTTCTAAATTTGATCCTATGGAACAATCGAAATGGGACGAGATGTGGAAACAACAAGGAGTAGACCGTCAGCAAAAAACAAAAGTTCCGTGCGAAAAGTCCGTCGCTTCTATCTGTCCCTCCGTACGCATAACGTGCTCTATTCTGCATGTTATCCCCGGTTAGACATGATGTGATGTTTGGTGATCCTTTCGAGTGGAGCAGCCGATACAACGCGTTGCTCTATTTCAGCCTCGTGTGCAACCTAGCAACGATCTCTATTCTGCCGGATATCTGCTACCGACGCTCCGCGTGACAACTGTCCTTGTTGGGTTATATTTTTCAACTTTTAATAACACCAAACTATTGGAAATGAAATTTGACCAACCGGGTTGGTTGGTGTGGTTTTCCCAAAGGGATGCTCTAATTTCCTGCCAATGTTTTCCGATGCGCAATATTTTTGGGAACGCAAACGAAACCCATCAATGCCCTGAGCCGTGTGCCACACAGTGTCACGAAATATTGGATTCACGTGAAGGGGTCAGTTCATACATTCGATCACTATACGATGCTCGAAGTGTGTATGTGTGTGTGTGTCTGTGGAAACGCTCCAAGGCTGGGTAATATTGAATTAAATAAAGCTCGAAACGTGACGTTCGTGGGCTTTAGAGATACGAACCTATGGCCTATTTTTTTGCGCTGACATCTGTGCAGGCACGTATCGGGCGATTGTAGGAGTGCAACTGTAGCGGGGAAGCTTTCTGTTGGTCTTTTTTTCTCTCACTCCCCCCCCCCCTTTTGCATAACGATTTCCGTAAGCTTTGTGTCTGCATCCGTACTGACAAATAGATCAACAATTCCGGTCGTGACGAGCCCCGCATGTCGGGTGGTTCTAGGAAAGACTTTTCACCTATATTGGTGATTTTTTTTAGGGCACCCCTAACTAATCTTCATAAATGAATAGCGAAGGGAAGCAGAAATTATCTTCCTACGCAAAAAACATTCGATGCACAGGAAAAGGGAGAGGGAATGGCATCATTGAACATGTTGCTGAATCCTTGTTTGCCGTAATTTTCAACGCATAGTTCTAGTTGCCGACAGCGACACATTTCGTGGATAGGCGCAGCCCACAATCAATCGCATTTTGGATTGAGGGAAAAAAATGACAGTAACAACTTCATCAGCATAATCATATTATTTAGCCTTTCATCTTGGTTATTAGCGGGAACATGCAAAGGACTCTACATTCATTATGATGCGTATTTGTGGTTGCCAGAGGACGTATCAGATTTCTCAACGATAACCCAAACCGAAGGGTAAAGGGTGTGTCACATCAAATTGCATCACGGAAAAAACGCTGTAGAAATTCGCCCAGTAGACCGATCCTTTTGAAAATTTTAGACAGTAAAATAAAAACTATTAAACAACTTTTGGCATTTTCTTTTTATTCATACTTCGAGCCCAAGCCCGTATGCTCGCACCTTCCTCTTTACCCCGTCCATAAGGTTCTGTACAATGTCAGGTTGTAGTTTTTTTTGAACAGAAATCCATTTTCTCTTGAAGTCCGCCTCCGATTTGACAACTTTTGGGTTCTTCCGGAGGGCCTGCTTCATAATCGCTCTATTGGGCGATGCTCCGGCGCGTTGGGCGGGTTCATTTCCTTTGGCACGAAGGTGACCCCGTTGGTTTCGTACCACCCCAACACGTCCTCTGAATAGTGGCACGAAGCGAGATCCGGGCCCTCGTGCTGCTTCAATAGTGGTAGTAAGCGCTTCTGTAGGCACTCCTTAAGGTAAACCTGCCCGTTTACCGTGCCGGTCATCACGAAGGGGGCGCTCCGCTTTCCGCAAGAGCAGATCGCTTGCCACATCATGTACTTTTTGGCAAACTTGGATAGATTCTGCTTGCGAATCTCTTCCGGAACGCTGAATTTGTCCTCTGCGGAGAAGAACAACATGCCCGGCAGCTGACGAAAGTCCGCTTTGACGTAGGTTTCGTCGTCCATTACCAGGCAATGCGGCTTCGTCAGCATTTCGGTGTACACCTTCCGGGCTCGCGTCTTCCCAACCATGTTTTGCCTTTCGTCGCGGTTAGGAGCCTTCTGAGCCTTGTATGTACGCAGGCCCTCCCGCTGCTTGGTCCGCTGGACGAATGAACTTGACAAATTCAGCTCATTGGCGACATCCCGGACCGAACTTCTCGGATCACGTCTAAACTGCTTAACTACGCGCTTGTGATCTTTTTCAATGACGGAGCATCCATTTTTGCCGTTCTTCACCTTCCGTCGATGGTTAGGTTCTCGATGTATCGTTTTAGTACTCTGCTGACCGTGGATTGGACGATTTCCAGCATCTTACCGATGTCCCGATGTGACAACTCCGGATTCTCGAAATGAGTGGACAGGATCAATTCACGACGCTTTTTTTCGTTCGACGACATTTTTCCAAATTTACGAAAAATTGACAGTGAAGTATGGCCAACGTCAACTATACACTCTTATCTGATTATAAGCGAAAGCTGAAGATATAATTCCTAAAAATTAAATTTCTACAGCGTTTTTTCCGTGATACAATTTGATGTGACACACCCTTTAGTAATGAACGAATGACCGAATGAAAGTTTTTTTTTGGCTCGCATTCATGCCCTGCAGCTGGGCTGGTTTTGCAGATTCCATCACGGAAAAAGCCCGATTTTGTTCCACGGTGTAAACACCAGCGGACATAAGCTGATCGAATAGATTTTTTCTTTGGATTCAACGAGAGCAAACTGGGTTATGCAGCGGCGCACACGATTCTCTATTCAACACCCAAAGGATTAAACTCTTATCGCTACTGACTCCCCCATAGCAGACTCACTTTTTCGCTCTCTCATTGAAAGCTGGTCGGGTTGTGTAGCGTAGATATTTTTCGGAATGCTTTGGAGCAGACCTTCACCGAAATTATTTTCCCTAAGTTATCATCATCATCATCAGTGGGGAATGGTAACGAGATTTTTCAATTTTTACTTATGTCGAGTTTGTATGCGTCGCTCTAATTACAAAAGCGTCGTTAGGCTAATGAATTCGATAGCAGAGCGCGGATGATGCGTCGCATCCTTGCAGTGACTATAGAAGAGGACGATTCATGTGCAATGTGCTTCGTCGAACATCATGACTACTAGTAAATAGAATGCAATGATTATGCATTGTTAGATATACTATATTTGCTAGCCTGATGCTCCTTTCCACAATGCTCCTTTGAATACAAATGAACTGCACTCTAGACTTTCGTACAAACAATGCAAATTTTCACCTACTAAAACCCATGGCTTCTCTGTTCGTGGTATCATAGCTTTATACCGTAAACCCGAGTCCGCCCGATTGCCACCCAAAACTTACTACATCAACTGTTTCCTCCCACAAATCACTTACAGCATCAGTAGCTGCAGCAGAGGCAGCAACGGCAGCGGTTCCATCACAATGATGGAAAATTATTATTATAATGAATGTGTGAAGCACTCTCGTTTACGTTTCGGAGCAAAGGGATTACTGGTTGCTATACACATTGCAGCCGCCATGTGCCATTGTGTTTATTCACCCATTCACACATGGATACACGAACACCCCAAATTGTAGCCGACGCAAACACACATAAATTGGCTCACAAAAGTGCAATATGGGGAAAGCTTGCATCTACTTACGAGTGACAATGGCTCAGTGTGGAATGTGTTGGGGGATAGGTTGGGGGGTGAGGAGCATTTGGTTGTGCTCTCGACCAACAAAGCAAACCACCGACGCATCCCAGAAATGCTGATGCATGCAGCAGCAGCAGTAGCAGTGGTGGGTGGGAGCATTGTTATCATGGTAATGTTAACAATAATAATTATAACAATTGTTATTATTATTATTTCAGGATTATCGTAAACAGGGATTACGTATCGGATTACCAAATAAAGCACTGGATGGGAGTCGTCACTTTGCGTGCTGCTGTGCGAACTGCAACTGCAACTCCAGATCAAATTGTCATCAATTTGCGATGTTTGGTGGGCGTTTCGTTTCTTGACGGAAAATCTGAGTATATATTTTTTAAATTTTATACAAAAACATATCTTGAAAAAAAGGAAACTATTGAAATGAACTGGAGACAATTTGGTGGATTCACTTTGATGAACTCCACTGTCGTTGTACGTTTGTAGTGCATCCTGTAATAATTGCTGGCAGAGATTCCAACCTTCCTGATTTTTAGGATTTCCCAGACTTTTTGGGAATTCCCTGATATCCTGACAAACACTCAATTTTGTCTAATTTTTCTGAAATCATCTTGATATCTTCTGTTTTTTGTACTTTTTAGTTTATCAAAAAGAATCTCTTTCAAAGTTTTCTTATTTGGAAATAAGAACTGTCATAATAGCTCTCCGGTCGGCACATGTATAATGCTTACATTAAATTAAATTCTCTTGATACCGTCATCTGGGGGCAAACTGATCACCGGGTTAAAATTAATCAAACGCATTACTGATAACTATCTGAAATTTATGGAGGCATTATTTAAATAAATTTAAAACTTATATGAAACATTCAATAATGATCTGTAGATTCTTATCGTCGATGTTCTCATCGAATCGCACATTGAATTTGAAAAAAATATATCTTTTTCTGAACAGCATCTTCGTTTCCACTTTCAAGCATGGTGAAGAAACATTTGTTAACTCTTTGTGGTAGCTTGTCTGATCTCAGCCACTACAGCAAGAAACCATGCTAATCTTATATTTTACTCAATCAAGTATCAGTTTATGCTTTTCCTAAACGAAGCTTGAAGCTTGACCTGTTCACGAATAAATGTGGTGCTCCTATGAGTAATAGATAACGGGTCTCAGTATCAAACAAAGTAGTCACCCACACAAGATAACGCACAGTGTGTTGAATGCATAGAAATGTGGGACAAAAATCATAAAAGCAGAATTTAGCCATTGTAACACTTCGGTGTGATGGAAAAGATTGTTCATAAGTATCAGAACTACTGTTCGTATGAATGTCTCATGTTATTTGAATAATCGCATAAGTGTCTCAAGCGACAAAATCTTTGTTCATCTTAAGTGAAAAGATCATTTCGGATACGCGGAAATCATTATTTGAGTAACTACTGGTTTAAATTATATTGAAGTAGTTGTTTTTTAACACTCCTATACTGCCGTTCTACGCATAGTTGTCCCATGTTCCAAAATCAGCAACTGAGAAAAACGCAATCAAAGTTTTCTAACACATTTGTCTAGCAGAAGCTTCAAGCATTTCAGTTTAGCAATACACCTGGTTTTTTTATAAGCACTAAGCTATTGCTTAATGAAATGTGAAGAGATTCCCTCAATTGAAGCAATCTAGGTGGATTAGGGGCTTAAAATGCATGGTGGTACAGTTATGCGTAAAATATCAACATGGGACAATTGAACTTGATTTGGTTTTTTTTTAATACTAGGAACAAATAATAAGTTTTTTGTGTTTTTCCAAAAGATTATGCATAAAAAGATTCTTTTATGAAGCAAAAGTGAAAATTGTCAAAAAGTAACATTTGAGAACTATGCGTAAAACGACAGTGTCATAGCATAAAAAAGTAAACATAATTGGTGCCGTAGCCAGTGGCATCGGTGTGTAGTATATAGTAATGTAGTATCCCTAGTATCAGTGCTGGAACTTTTTCCTACATCTTGTTCTCCTATTGAACGACGATAAAGTTGACGTTAAGGAGATTGTATTGAAATACTTCGAATCCGGTCATACGTTAATGACGGCTGACAGTTTTCATGCGACACGACCGAGTAGTGGATTTCGAAGACTTCAAAAGAGCTGTTGGAGGGGCCAAGAAGCGCGTCGATGTGATGAACATGCAGAGCATACAATTTTTTAAAACTGAATTTGCCGTTACTCAATACACTCTCAATAAATGAAATCCGCGGCCATTTATTGAGAATATTAGACGGGTCAGAATTGCTAAAGGTCGGTATGATATCGGCTATTCTGATGTTGTTGACAGCAAGCAACTGAATTATTGTGTTTTGCTATCTAAGAAACAGCAAAAGATGCTTGCAGCTGGTCACTTTTCGTTAGATGGCAGCATGAAGTGGCAAAAAGCTCCGAGAGGAATTCAAAAGCAACGGAAGAAATTGTTATTGGCAGCAATACTTCCAGTTGTTCCAGAAGCCATTTCATACTTTTCTGGATTTTTTTACAAATCGTATACTTTGACCAAATCTCCTCTTTTCCTGAAAGTATACGTGGTTTATGGATGACCCTTTTCTTTCAAAAGCACTCCTAGCAGTTTATATTATTATATGAATAATGCACATAACATTCCTGTACTTGAATCGATTCATTTATTATAGATCTACAAAAAATACATAGTGGGACAGTTATGCCTAGAATATCAACATGGGACAATTGAACTTGATGTTGTTTTTTTGAATACTGGGAACAAACAATAAGGTTTTTTGTGTTTTTCCGGAAGATTATGCATAAAAACAACGTTTTATGAAGAAAAGTGAAAATTGTCAAAAAGTAACATGGGACAACTATGCGTAGAACGACAGTATTCTCGCGCATTGGTCAGTCAGACCGAGAAATCAACAATTCGCTCATTTCTCAGAAAACATCAACACTACGACTTTGGGATTCTCTCCAGCTTCGTTATTCGTCGTTCGTCATCGTTTAGCGTATCGCATGTGTTGGTACAAAGGGGACGTGTGCCACTTTCTTAACACTTACGGTCTGACCAACCGACGCGAGTATAGGAGTAACTTTTTTGGACAAGTGCCTTTTTTCATATTCTATAATTTCGTTGAATGAAATGCATAAAATAATGTTAGTGGCGTGGAATATTTATTGCATATTATGCATAAGATCATTACCTGACTATTCTTATTTGATTTCAGCCTCTTTTGTAAGTGGATTGAACGGATCCATATCCGGATCCATATATTAACTATTCGTCGTTAGATTCATACGTTCAAAAGCAAAATATAAATGTTTGACTTTCGTATAGATATTCGCTAAATATAATGGTCATACATATCCACACTTGTGAAAGAAATTCACTTCTGGAATAATTGTGAATAGTAAACTATGAATTAGTGCTACTTTTTAACAGTTACATTTTCGGGGATATTTTTTTATAATGGACAATATCGACAAGAAAACAAGAGAAAGAAAAGGAAGTTCCTAGAAATCCTTTTATACCATCTTTTCATGCCCCATCTAAAAAAGGCATATTAGAGAGACAGAGACAGATTAGATTAGAATATTAGAAATATGCAAACTTCATATTGCAGAACCTTTATCATCTGGTATTTATCTAAAAGGTCGTTATACATTCTTCTCTTTGATGAAAGAACCAAAAAATACGCAACAACTGCAAGAAATGTAAAAAATATGTTTGTTTCGAGCACGCAGTTCTGCTATATTCTGATTCTTACTCCAATGAAACCACAACCGATTAATACGTTTTTATGTTGTTTTACAGCTATTTATACTTCCATGAATTATTTTCAGTTGCTTACTTTTAATTTATAACAATTACAAATTCGAATTTCGTTATTTGTGTTGGAGTATCAAAAATTGCTCTGTTTTGAGGAGGCTGAATAAGATGACTATTAAAACATAATAAAGATGAAAAACACAATTTTTTTTGAGTTTTTTCATTCAATCATACCCTCTTCTTCAAATAAATGCCAATAAAGTCCGTAACACACAATGACAACATTACAGAGAAGTTCAATTTTCGGTCTGACACCGTGCGCGAGTATACGTGTTATAATTTGCACGAGAGTACAGGAGGGTTAAGAGCAGAATAATTGTTTTCATAAGTGCCTTATGTCATCTGAATAATCTCATGTAAAAAATCTTTGTTTGTTTAAAGTGAAAAGTGCTGATCTTTTCGGATACACATTGCTGGCATTGATTACACATTTATTATATCAATGGCAAAAGTATCTCATATTCAACGGATAGTAAAAATAAAATTCTGTATTGATCATCCTCATATGAATTACTGTTGGAGACTGTTTGTATATATATATATATATATATATATATATATATATATATATATATATATATATATATATATATATATATATATATATATATATATATATATATGTATATATAATAATCAAAAAAAATAATTACGACCAGTACGAAACCCACGCCCAAATTTAATACGACCGCAAAGGGTTAAACATATCAAAACGATAGACACTTAACATATTAATTCACACCCGGACGATTCTTATGAGTTGAAACAGTAATAAAATAGTTACAATTTCTATTGAAACAAATGAGAAAAATCAATTTTACAAAAAAATGGCTGCGTTATATCTATGATATAACCGCAAAGTTGACGTGGGACTAGGCTAGCTTAGCAACCATTAGTTTGTATTGATTAAATTTTTGATTGATTTAAACAATTCGCGAATTCAATCGAATTCAATATATTTGCTTTGTGAGTAAACAGATTGAATAAATGCCATGTAAGGTCAATTCATGCATTGTTACAAGTAAATTTAATGACAGTACTTTTTCGTTTGGTACGATGCTTAGGACAAAATATGTGAACGGAAGAATTATCAAAGGATTATTTTATTTAACATTTCCCTCTGAAGTTTGCATCTCTCAAGTGTACGTACTTCTCGAACCGCAAATTTGTTTAATTTGATGAACTTCAGGTACTCAGTGCCAGAAATTCAGTGAGTAGAAGATATGAAGGCATATCCTTCAATGCAATCGTGCCAAAGCGTTGTGTTCGTACCCGTTTTTGTAATCCGTGTTAGGAAAACACTTTTCGGAGTGCAAAAAAAACATGCGGGTGCAGAAGTACCCCCGGCTTTCCTGAATCAACAACTTCAACTTATACCGTGTTCGGGAAACATATTCTGGCCAGCACAAAAGCAAGCGAGTACAAAAGTACTCGCAGTTTGCATTCAATTGTAAAACCGATTTCCCCAGTCACCTTGGTTTTGAAGTCTGTGTTAGGCAAACACATTTCAGTCGGAACAAAATACCTCCGACCTGCATGAAATTGCAATGCCAAATTCCCCACGCTCCATACATTTGAAGTCTGTGTTGGGGAAACTCATTTCAGTCGGAACAAAAATATCCCTTTCCTGTATTTGCAATGCCGATTTCCTCAAGGCTGCTTCGTTATGATGGCTGTGTTGGGGAAACTACAGGGTGGGCCAATCAAAACAAAGTATTTAGGGCGTTTAGATAACGCTTAACATTTTACAGTTATTCAATTGTTTATCTAATGATAAATAACATTTTATTAATTGCGATAGATACGTAGAAATATTCCCTATCAATTGATGCAAACATCTTCCCGATACAGTAAGAAATGTTCGAGTTATAGGCATTTGGAATCTTTCATTTTTTCCTGCATGTTCTGCGTTTAGGTTTTCATTTTACCCCCCATATAATCCGGTTAGACGTAGTCCCACGTCAAAATTCGAGGTGTTGTATACGTGACACGACCGCTTAGGACGTAGGACTACGCAATTGTGTTTAATATGTTGGCTTATCATTTCGGATATTATTTGGAAATGCGTCGAAATTTCATAAATTACTCTTTAGTAAAAAGTTCCGGGGACCCTGAAAAAGGCTTAATGGCTTGCGTGGTTTTGTGAAATCATTTCGAGAAACAACGATCCTTCCTTACTTTTGCGAGAACAATACACCAATTGGTCATATGTCGCAATTAGTTTCTTTATATCAATGTACGCATTGCACTGAGTATTTAACGAGAGGCATCTTCCGTGCATCGCCATTCAACAAGCATCAAACACGCGTCTAACAGATGCACACAGTTGCATCGATGAAAATGAAACATCGCGAGAATGACCGTTTATGAAAAATCGTTTCTCGACTCTCGGTCAAAACCGTCAACGAAGCTAGGAGCTTGATGCATCAGAACAGAGCGCACGAGAGCAAATACGAATGGCAACTAAAAGTATCGAAAGTGTTCTATTCACAAATACAGCTAGCGTTCAAAGCTCGAGGGGAAACATAAGACACAAAACGAGCAGAATAGCGACGTTTGTAGTTTCGGGCACAGAAAGATTCTCAAAAGTTTCCACGGAGGAGATGCAACACTTACAGGCTAACGACAGTTTACTTACTATGCAAGGGTGGAAGTAAACTTTGCAAATATTCTCTTTTCGCCATCCCCCTACATTGTTTTTATCTAGCGACTGCATAAGTTGCCCGTTATTGACAGCTCTGTTCGGCACACAAAGCACACAAATGGACAGAACAAATGTATGGGAAAATGGGAATGCTTCCAATTTTCATCAATTTCATGCCATACAAAATAAACACAAATTTCTACATTACTCGAGAATTAATCCAGCAAATGAAACCAAATTAGGCATATGGAGGTTTTAGGGCGCAATAAATGTTTCTATGGTAGTTAGACACTCCACCCCCCCCCCCCCCTCTCTAAGAGGGGGCTGCCATACAAATGAAACTCAAATTTCCGCATTACTCGAGAATTAATCAAGCAAACGAAACCAAATTTGGCATGTGAATATTTTAGGTGGCACGAAACGTTTCACTCCTCACCTTCTCTATGGGGAGAAGAGGGGAGGGGTCTGTCTTTATTCTATCATATTTTCTGTATCAAACATTTATTCCATGTAACGGAGAAACATGTTATTTGCAAGTGGTTGAAAAATCTTGAACGAGAATTGTGTCTGTAAATAATCTGATATTACAATGATGAGTTTAGGAATTTCTAAGTAAAAGGTAAATTCAACGGGGTCGATTGTAAGATCATTCAATGAACAGTTCTGCGATTGGACTCATGAACTTGCGCTTAGTAAGAAAACGTGAATGTTTGAAGGTATTGATAACCAAAACAAATTGTGGGCGGGACAAAGTTTGCCGGGTCAGCTAGTAGCATATAAAACAAATCTTAGAAAACTTCCGATTCGATTGGTAATCGTTGAAATCCGTTCGCAACAAAAATAATTATTAAAGCTAACTTTATTTCATTAAAACGGGACCTGTTTTCTGATTTGACACCCTTAATGTAAGACGTAGTCCTACGTCAAAAAAAACCAAGAAAGACTTTTTGTTTCCTTAACCGAACAACCAATGCTGCGGTTCAGTTTTCTCGGATGCGACTGAACCAAACATAACACTACAAGTTTCATTCGAAACAACACTTCAAATCGCTCCACGGGGTCCGGAGATATGGCCGGCACGAGATCAGAGGCTACAGATTCCAGAACCCAAAACTACAGCAAACCCGCCATTTTGGGTATCAAACTTCATGATTTTTCAAAACTGGCCTGTATGAAATGAACTCAAGCTTACTCATATCCCTGAGTTATTATTCAAATGGAAGTTAGTGAAGGAATAGAAGATTTTCCACATATTTTCGTGCATGAAAATGAAGAAAAAATAGATTTACCAATTTCACCTCAAACCTTTTGTTTTGAAATTTTCCGCGAAAATATTTTCCAAACTAACATTTAAGGAAAATTTTCTACAAAAAAAATCATTACGTTTTGTGACCTCAGCACAAAAACAGGTTTTAATAAAAATTGGATGCATACTTAACAAAAAAAATCGGAAATATTCACATTTTTCTGAAAAGCGTGATCAATTTGCCCCCGGTTTACGGTACATAGCAATACCCATTTTTTATCAAAATGTGTGATCGTTGCGAATCGATTGAATTTATTTTCCCAGAGTGAAAATCTCGAACGCACAAATGTTTCGAGGTTTCTCGAAACAGTGTTAGACAATTGCATGAAACCAGAATATTTGACGAACTGAAGAAATAATTACGAGATTAAGTTTGAGGAACAATATTATCTTGCATGATGTGTATGTACAAGTAGCCGCAAAGTTATTGACGAGGAAATACGATTCAAAGTGTAATATTACACAATAGAAACTTTTTGAATTTAAAGTCAATATAATAAGATATGACATTTGTTCGTCAGATTCAAAATAGAATCAATGGTTAAATTATAATAAACATCTATAATCGAATCGAATAACGTCAAAATGAGAAAAAATCAACAATTCATCCACTGCTGATATGCTTTCCTCATTTGGTGATTTTGCAAATCTTTTTCGAATGCAAAACCTTTAATTCTAGAACGTATAAAAATACTGGAGAACAAACATGTAGGGGAAATGGGGGGAATTTGGACTACCTAAGCAAATCGCCTAATATTTTCAAACCAATACGGTCTAAATAAAAAATGTCACATTGTATACTGAGCTACACTTGTTTTCTCTCAATACATAATGTTTAATCATTATATAAAGCTTCAATCTACCAAATATATCATAAAATAAAAGAAATGTTTTTTGGACATTAAAATGTGATGCGGGCTGATTTGGACCGTCTGTGGGGTGATTTGGTCCAGTGTGTGTTTCATCGAAAAAAAAACATACTTATGTTTATGTAAAGTATTTTGGGATAATGTTACAATCAGTAACAATGTTTTGGGATCGATATCAGGTGTCTTGGCCAGATTTCAGACCAGAAAAGTTGGATTGACACCATCTCGAATTCTGCATGAATCATTTCACTGTTGGTCGAGCATTTTCAAACACTTTTGATGCTTGGTCAAAGAAAATCCGTTCTCGATGGCCTGCGTTTCTCTTTCAAGCTCCTCCTTCTTCCAACGTTGTCTGTCCATTCTCTTCTTATAATTTAGAGGCATCTGGAATCAATTAGACAAAAAAAAGTCTCAAACCTGTAGGACAGAGATATTTCAGTTTTAATGAAAAATTACCCTTTCGTCTTTGATGATGAATAATTCAATAAACAACCGTCGCACCGCAAATCGAAAGGCAGTTTTAAAAACCCCACTAAATTCTGGATAAGGGTAATTTGTTACTTTGACGAAAAAAAAAATTATTTCAATTTTTTGCATGGATTTCAAAAAAGTGCCAAGAACAGAATTTGAACAGTGCATTTGAACTATGATTCTGCAAATATCGCAGTAAGTTCTAATGTTTGCAGGCATATTTTTAGCGTAGTGTATTACCTAAACATCTGTGAACGTTTCATTTTTATACGTTCAGCCGTTTCAAATCTTATCAGAAGTATAAAACTCTACGCGACTCTCAGAACGAACAATTCGTATAAAAATGTGTACATAATTCTAATACGTGCAAGTTGTTTCCGATATCCGACTTCGTACTCTGTTCCTCTAATTTTTTTGTCGAATGTATTCCAAAACTTGGTAGTTTAAGCTCCAAAATGATGTACATCCCATCTTTATGCGTTCATTTTATGTACAAAATGCAATGCGTTTGCAATGAAAAAAATCGGCAATTACTTTTCGGGAAACTCAATACAGTAATCGTTCGTTAACTGAACCTACTTTGTCTGGACTGTTTTTTAACTGGGCTCAAAAGCAGCAATTCGTAATTCATATTCAATATTCAATTTGAATATTCGCTGTGAGCGGCATTCGAATGTAGTTTGAGATGTTATAAAAATTGACATTATTTTCGCTTTGATTAAAATACAGAAAAATAATTTCCCCGAACTATATTTCATACCTGTTGTCGAGCTTAATGCAAAACTTCCAGTGGAAACCTTTTATTTGTTCGATTTCACAATCAACGCGAATCAAACAATTCATTGAAGCACCTCTCGATTTAATTTGAGCAAATGTCAATATCTGGGCTTCCTTTCTCGCCCACTTACCGAAGGAAAACTGTAATTAGTTTTTTATTCTTCGAGCTCAATTAAAGGGTGTGTCACATCAAATTGCATCACGGAAAAAACGCTGTAGAAATTCGCCCAGTAGACCGATTCTTTTGAAAATTTTAGACAGTGAAATAAAAACTATTAAACAACTTATGGCATTTTCTTTTTATTCATACTTCGAGCCCAAGCCCGTATGCTCGCACCTTCCTCTTTACCCCGTCCATAAGGTTCTGTACAACGTCAGGTTGTAGTTTTTTTTGAACAGAAATCCATTTTCTCTTGAAGTCCGCCTCCGATTTGACAACTTTTGGGTTCTTCCGGAGGGCCTGCTTCATAATCGCTCAATATTTCTCTATTGGGCGAAGCTCCGGCGCATTGGGCGGGTTCATTTCCTTTGGCACGAAGGTGACCCCGTTGGCTTCGTACCACCCCAACACGTCCTCTGAATAGTGGCACGAAGCGAGATCCGGGCCCTCGTGCTGCTTCAATAGTGGTAGTAAGCGCTTCTGTAGGCACTCCTTAAGGTAAACCTGCCCGTTTACCGTGCCGGTCATCACGAAGGGGGCGCTCCGCTTTCCGCAAGAGCAGATCGCTTGCCACATCATGTACTTTTTGGCAAACTTGGATAGATTCTGCTTGCGAATCTCTTCCGGAACGCTGAAGTTGTCCTCTGCGGAGAAGAACAACAGGCCCGGCAGCTGACGAAAGTCCGCTTTGACGTAGGTTTCGTCGTCCATTACCAGGCAATGCGGCTTCGTCAGCATTTCGGTGTACAGCTTCCGGGCTCGCGTCTTCCCCACCATGTTTTGCCTTTCGTCGCGGTTAGGAGCCTTCTGAACCTTGTATGTACGCAGGCCCTCCCGCTGCTTGGACCGCTGGACGAATGAACTTGACAAATTCAGCTTATTGGCGACATCCCGGACCGAACTTCTCGGATCACGTCTAAACTGCTTAACTACGCGCTTGTGATCTTTTTCACTGACGAAGCATCCATTTTTGCCGTTCTTCACCTTCCGGTCGATGGTTAGGTTCTCGAAGTATCGTTTTAGTACTCTGCTGACCGTGGATTGGACGATTTCCAGCATCTTACCGATGTCCCGATGTGACAACTCCGGATTCTCGAAATGAGTGCACAGGATTAATTCACGACGCTCTTTTTCGTTCGACGACATTTTTCCAAATTTACGAAAAATTGACAGTGAAGCATGGCCAATGTGATCTATACACTCTTATCTGATTATAAGCGAAAGCTGAAGATATAATTCCTAAAAATTAAATTTCTACAGCGTTTTTTCCGTGATGCAATTTGATGTGACACACCCTTTATGAGAGAAACGAAATTCACAAGTTTGTTAGAATATCTGAACAAATACCATGATCAGCCGTCCACCTAACCGACTTAGTGAAAACTATTCGCACCATGAACCAGATACCTGTTTTAACTTCACCGTTTACCACGGATGCCACGTGTTTTTTCTTATATCTGCGAAAAATGATTGAAAAGTTTTTTTTTTGGGGCCAATTTTATGAAACAAATATCTCCGAAAAATTCACATACACTATCATATTGAAATGTCTTCACATACTTTATAATTTCTTCAAAATGTCTTCACAAAATCAAATGTCCTCGCAGTCAGTTAAATGTCTTCAAAATAAAAACATGTCTTCAAACCTGACATCTCGAGCTGTAGCATTTTCAGAAAAAGTACATTAAGGAATGCCATACAAACAGATTTTTTTGTATAGTGCGATTTGTATTTCAAAGATTCCGTTTTGATCCCATTGTTGAGTTTTAAAAAGTTGCGAATACATTCAATTTGATGCATTCAATTTTTTTGCAAAATGAAATACTTTTGTTTTCTAATTTCGCTCATGTTAGTCACTGCCAGTGTATGATGACGGATGAAAACTTAACGATTTCATCACGTTTGAGTTGTCTCAATGTGCAAAGCTGAGTTGAAGATACGATTGACATCGCCAACATAGATCGGGTTGCGGTTGCCCAATGTGTAGAAGGCCAGACAGTGGTACCAATTTTAAAAAACAATTCATTTGTTTAAAAAAATGTTTAAGGGGAAGAATTAAAATAATAAATTACCGGTATATATTTGACAGAATGCAGTATTCCGAGGTAGCCAAGTCATTAGAATATGGGGGATGTGGAACCCTGTTTTCATTAATTTTACGATCACAACTGATGAGGATTATTACTTGCGAATCCCAAAAGGCAGTCGCCATAACATTTCCGGCCGGAGGAACGATCTTCGTCTTTTTGGCGCAGATTCTCCCCCCGTTGTTTACATTGTTCTTTGGTCTAAGTGATAGTGATAGTGATGTATCCATGTTTCATCCATAGTTACGGAACAACGTCTCAAGTCCTGGAGATTCTGCTGGACAGTTGCAAACCGTTCTTGCAACGCTTCACAAGATTTCGTTTATAGTCAAGCGTGAGCAATCCCAAAATATTATGCACCTTTTCATTCGAAATACTCACAGCCCTACCAATCTCACCCAATTCCAATCTTCTGTCATCCATCATCATATCATGGATTTTATCAATGACTTCTGGAGTAGTAACCTCAGCAGGGCGTCCAAAAAGATCAGCGTCACTTGTGCTTATATGACAACTTCGAATATTTGGAAACCACTTATAAACTTTTTCTGAGGCGTTTTGTCTTTCTTAAAGTAATTTTTTCATGTGTTTTTCGACTTCCTCGATTCAAACGAATGCCAACACAAAGAATCAGACCGATGTGCCTGAAACTTGGCGTGTGTTGTTCCAAGAGATGCTACTAACTAAACACAACCTCGATACATGCCAGTACTGCACTACTACACTCTGTTAAAATTCTATAAGGCCAATTTCTTTAAATTTCTCCAGTAACACATGTAGTAAGAGTCCTAAGTCATTTTTTTGATACATTATTTAGTTCCTCAAGATGTATTCATCTAACCCCAATTCACTTCAAAGGAATCGTACAGTTCAGTATTGTCCCTTGCTATAATTGGATTTCACACTATTAATTAAGCAAAATCATCGTTTGGGTTAATTACTTTAAATATTCGGTTATTTTTTGCAGAACAGGCTTCTTGATAATTCACTAAGCATCGGAAACGCAGTTTAGATCTCATCTACAGTAGTATATCGCTTCACCATAGCGTAAATCCTTCGAACTAGGACTCCCAAAGGCATTTCAATAGAAACAGCTGGTCATTTCAGCATATCTTTTTTTTTATCTTTGATCCACGATTTGCTTTCGCTTTCGATGATATTCGAGAAAAAGGCGGAGCAAAGCCATCCAGAACTCGGATTAACGTTTTGCATCAACATATGTATGGATACACACAATGGATACGATCAATATTCCATTCTGTCTACAAACTAACAACCGATCTGCACTTGTGCTAACCCGTTATCCGTTTTCCCGTTACAGGATTACACCAGTTTCTTCGCCAAACACGCGTTGAACCAGACCTACCCGAGCTATCGGGCTCCACCAGGCACCCAACACCACTGTTAAGAACCCACACACTCACTGAAGCATGCTCTGGGCAACACCAACAATACTTCGAACCACGAGTAGCTTCAATGACAGTCGAACTTAGATAAACTTTTGAAATTTTCTCCAGTTCACATTGTTCACAAGTACCAGTACTGAGAGAGCGGATAAAACAATTTTGAGCACACAAACATAAATAACTAACTATTTGAAAGGTCTAATTTAAACCAACAAGGTGCAACGAAACAACTAACAAATATACGACGTAAACGGCTTAGGCAGCAACAAATTATACTTGATATGTTATCATAAGATGAAAAGATTTGTAACTAATTGTTTATTGTTATTTTAATTTTTTTTTGTTGGAGTGACTCTCTTCTATAATTCTTCTGGTTACGATTGATAATAACTTTGCTATTATTATTTTTTGTTCCGATTTCAGTACACATATATAAATATCTAACGCTTAATGACGTTTTAATTACTAATAGATGAATAATCACAACAGAATAACCGCAATCGTATTATGCTAAACTATTATTAAACATGTCAGGATGCAAAGAGACGAAAAGGCAGCAGCAACAACAACAACAACACCAAAAAATGGTTGGATGCGAAAACGCATGTGTTAATTGCAATTTATAATCAAATATATTATTTATAATGAGTTTCTAGTGTTCGATATAGAGAAACCTACAGGAAGGGGGAGAGAGAATGATTTGAATGTCGGAACCCCCCAAAATCGCATGGTTGTAAGCAACGCTTCTCGCCTGCAGGACAAATCCAAACATAGAATACAATTGAGAGAAGGTTGGGTACAACCCTACCATTGGGAGGGGACAGTGGGGAAAAAATAAAATCGACTGCAAAGCTTATGTTTCATTTATTTTGTCATAACCGAAACAGGCCGTAACCGAAGAGCGACACGAAAAAAAATCTGGTTTAAATTTCACACCGACGCATCGCAGCTTGCTGTCAAAAAGTGCAAGTGGGAGCATGAAAGAATTCCAGACAACAGCAGCAGCAGCATCCGCGCGAATGCGGGTGACAAAAATAATTATTTTATACATTCAGATGTTTACCATTAATTTAAGCGGAAGTCATCAAACGTTCGTTGAAGCATACATTTTTCATGCACTGCTCTTCTTTCTCAATAATTCACAATATTACGGAAAAATTATTCGGGAACATTCACAATGAATGAGGTTAACGCCATTTCCGGTGAGCAGTTGAAGGCAAAAGGTAACGCGTTACAATGTACGCATAAATCCTCGCCGAAAGTAATTACTACCCGCTAGCATGACTATTCACAAACTCCGGCCTTGTTAATTAATTTCCATTGTCATCGGTGCTTTGCCAACACAGAAAAAAAACCGATAAAATATTGCAATCCTACTTTTAGATATGCGTGCAAACAGCCCCATAATTAATTTACATGTTATCAGTGGCTCACCGATAAATATGTTGAGTGTATTCCAAATCAACAAACCATTCATCGGAAGCTACGTATCTATCCTGGGCAATAGGAAACAAATGTCCACTTTCGCATTCTAATAAATAACTCTTATTGTGATGATCAGAATTATGAAATGTTTCGTAATTTGAATATTTTTTTTTTCAAATCTCGCTACGCCACGCGGGAAGCCCCCTCACGAATATTGATGAATTTTATAAATTTGTTTTCTCTGCCTACACATTTATGCGATCAGATTGTGGCACGAATAATAAAACGCTAAATGTTTGCAAATATTTGAAAGCACCGCTCATAAACTGATGATGACGGATGATGCTGTTAGAAAATACACACACACAAAAACGATTCCCGGTGGCTCTTTCTCTCCCTCTTCCGGTTGGCTAATATGTTAACACAGAGCTTGGTTAGTTTTTCAATTTGTTTTTATTTCGATAGTTAGAGTATGCAGCAACAAATAATAAATGAACAAAAAAAACGAGCATTAACAAATACAGTATCAATATCGAATTTCGCTAAAACGCATACGTATTAATATTTATGATCATTGTTTGTATGATTTTGCGAGGACACGCAGACGTGTGGGCGTGAAAGGATAAAAAATGCTACAGCCATGGTTCACATACTCACACGTACACAACGGTTTACATGGAACACAATATATTTTGTAATATTTTGTAAGAGGATTCACAGTGAGAATAAATAAACGATCCGTATTTTGTGCGCTCGCGTAACGAAAGGCTACGATGACAACAATTGGGCTGGTGTGTTTTTTTCCCAGTTCTCTAAAGCAACCGAAAACCAATGCAAGGATGATGTTTAACCCTTTCGTTACGAGCGTCGTTTTTAGACGACATGAAATTCATACTGATCTTCGATCACACCAGCGCGATGTGCATACTTTTCGGCGCAGTGCTCCGTACAGCGGTAGCACTTCGGCAGAGCACACTGCGTAATGAAAGGGTTAAATTTTGAAAATTACACACTTTGGCTTCTGAAAACACGTTTGGTGAAAAAGTTTGCTTTTAATTCAATTTAGTTGCATTTTCACAAGTCTATACAATGTGCGTTTGATGTGTAAAACAATTCCACAAATAACGGCCCTTCATCTTCAATCGGCATACATTCGGCATCATTGTCTGCACCATCAACACTCTTCTGACACATCTGATGATACGAGATTTGAGTTGTTTAGCTAAATATAGTGGCTTCTCAACCATTTTCGTACATCGACTGGGACAGTAGGGCCCAATACGTCTCGATTGGCCATGCCTGGGGGACGTTTGTGGTATTGTGTTAGGAGCGGTCAACCAATCCTGAGTGGTCATTGCGTGACGGCACGAAGCAATACCCGGCCAGAACAAGATGTCTTGTAATTGTTGTTTTTTTTTTTGCAATGATTTTTCACCAGCAATTCTTCGTCCACCGATTTCGGATGCTGTCCAACATGTATTCGGAGAAAACTCTGTTCCGCGCTTTCATCTTAAACGAAAACACACTTAGCACGAACAAACGTGACATGAATTTAGTTCCGCTACTTATGGTTCACCCATTAAGGGCAAACATGTGTTATTGATATAATAAAAACAATTAAATGCCCAAGGACATAATTTTTTTCAAATACCGCACAAATAAAGGTACACAAAAAAATTGCACGAGGTTTTTGATGCATTTTTTTTTGTGCGATCGCACAAAAACAGGTTTTACTGTGGTTAAAAGTAATTGCATTCACCCATAGAAACTATAGATTCGAGTCTCAAGAGAAGTTTTAAGGCCGATGAGCATAAGATTTTCCAATTGAATATCGTGAAAAACCTGTTTATATGAATACAGAACAATTGCAATGGCACAACATATCATGAGGACAGGCAATAGTCCAATGTTTACATGCCGATTACTAACGGAAGGCGTAATAAAAGCCTTTGTTGGACGTGGTAAGAAAAAGGGTGACCACGAATCAGCAATTCATGAAGCTCAAATTAGTCGGTCGTATTGCAAAGTTCTTTTAAATCCTATCATATCGCATCAATTTTAGCTTGAAAGATAGAGGCAACCATTCGGAATTTTGTAATAAGCGCCCGGCTCCCGAACAATACCATTTAGGGGAAATGGGGGGAATGTGGTCACCCTAAGGAACATGCCCATTTCCAGTGTCCACAAACCACTATAATTTCCGTTTTTAGAAGAATATTGTAGCTCAACTTACTGTAGTTCAAGAAAGCAAGCGATTTTTTTTACGAAAATTGAAAATAGTAGATTTTTCGTTATTAGAATAAAAGTTGTAAATACGAACATTTTTTTATTGAAATGTTCACCACGTCGAAAAAACGTTCCATGCAAAATAGAAGCTCAATCGGACTTAAGGGAGAGTGACGCAAAGCGGTCAAAGTTTGAGTTTTTTGAAAATCAAAAAATCGAAGTAAAGGAAATCGGGGTTTATCAAAAAAAAAGTATTTTTGGGGCTTGGTCGTTTTTCCGCCTGAAAAATCGATTTTTGACAAAAAAAAGTTTTTGAGATAACTGTAAATCTTGACAAGTAATGCAGTTTTAAGATATTTGGCATCAAAAAAATTTTTTTAGATTCCGGTTTCCGTTGATTTTTCGGTTTTCAAAAAACTTAAATTTTAACGTCTGCGACACCAGTAAATGAATTCCGAATGGGCTAATACCCTATGCTAAATATTAGCAAACACCATTTCATAGCAATTTCTGTATGAAAAGTCGAGAAAACTATTTTTATTGGCACCCAAAACCATACTTTTCGTTTCGTATTTCGAAATAAACTAAGTCCCAGAGTGCAGATTTTTGACAAATTTTTCGAGATGGCACTAGATTTGACCAGAGCTGCAATTTGTCGTGAGAATCAAGTGATGGTACTCACACAAAGATAATCAACAAATTTTGTACTACGATTATCTTTGGTGACCATCCCAAAGTCAGTCCAATAGTGTGAGAAAAGTATTATCACAACACTAACACATGGTGAGCTTCTACTTGACAGTAGAAATCCGAGCTCCTTGGTGAGTGTCCTGTCGCTGAAATGTCAGAATAGTGCGACACTCAAAAGTCTAGCTGATGGTTTGGTGTTTGGCGATATTCACAACATTCGCCTCTTTGTGTTCGTTCTTCGTGACTAGGGATGCCGGATGTGAATATACAGTTTCATTTTAAATACAATTTGAAGAATATTGTGTTTTCAGGCATGTATTTTCTTTTCAACTTTTCAGACGGCCTTAACGTTTTTAGCGGCACTTCGCCGACTCTACGTAGTAATACACGTGTCATTTGTATTAGTACTTAGTTTGTGGAATAACACGCCTTGCGTATCCCCTCTATTTCGGCTCCCGAACGGGTTTGAAATTAGCAAAATGATGCATTTTATAACCCGTTCGACTTCCATTTTTTTTACCAAATTTGTTTCTCATCATTGAAAGGATACTAAATCTGCAGAAATGTTCGCAATTTTAATGATATTTAATGTCCTGTCTATCCTGTTGCAAACTTATATTTTCAGTTGCAGACTGTAGGGATATGGTATTTCTTCTCTTAATGACTTGATTCCCTGCGCTTAAAACCCCCCTACAAAAGTATCTGCATCTCAGATTTTATCAACATTTCAGATTTTTGTCGAAGATTTTCAAAAAAATCTTCTGGCATCTCTTGAGGTGATGCATTTACTCTGACAAAGGCCAACACGAAAACAACAAGTCACCAAGTATTTTTGTATTATACATCAAATATTTTTGTGTACAATGGCTCTCTGAGTTGACCGCTACCGATCGCGCCAGCTGTCCAAACTGGACTACCACAAAACGCAAGTTGCGCATCTGATTAATCTTCGCTCCCAGGGAGACTTCCCGCATCTCATGTTATACGGTCCTTCCGGGCCAGTAAGAAAACTCGCATCATGTATCTGCTGTGGAAACTTTACCAACCGGGCGTGGAACGGCTACGCAATGAAATAATAAACTTCACAACGCCCTCGAACCGGAAGGTGGAAATCAGTACCATCAGCAGTAATTACCACATCGAGTTGAATTCATCGGTTACCGGGATATATGACAGGGTGGTCGTGTCGGATTTGATCAATCAAATTGATCCCAGCGGGTAGAGTGAATATGAGACTCGTCTTGTCCGTGGTGGATTAGCTGACCAAAGATACCCAGGGTGCACTGAGAAGAACCATTGAAAAGTTTGTGTCTAGGTGCAGATTGATACTTCGCGGGTTATTCCCGCGGTGAGAAGTCGTTGCTTGGGGATAAGGGGGCCGGCTCTATCTTAGGAGGATATTCTTAAAATTTTGAATGTAATATTGTCATTTGTTTGTTTCTTGAATGTAACAACACTATTTGCATTTCAGCACATTCCTTCGGAGAAAAGAATTACGCTATCCTCATGCTGGAAGCTTGCAAGGTACAACAGTAACCGTTCACGGTCAACTAAGAAGTACCGGAAATTGACTGGCAAATATTCCATCGAGAAACCGCCAATCAGATTATCCTCGAACAAAGTCCACAGAAGCTGGAGGGGGTGAGCGAACGGCTATACGAGCTGCTATTTTTTTTTCGTTCTATCAAATGTTATAATCTGTGGATTGGTACCGAATCTGGTTAAAATTTGCGATATGAGTCTGAAGACGCAAACATTGAATTTTGACGGGCATTATGAACACTGGATGCAGCAAGGAAGCAAACATATATTCCATCTGGACGTGTTCGTGGCGCAGTTTTTTTTTTTTATTAATCCGTTTATTTTTACAGGCTCAGTTACATAGGTTTAAAGGAGCCACGCTCTTAAATATATTTTTACTATAAAATATTAACATGTTTCCTTAATTCTATGGTTAATAAAATAGGAAACCGATTACTCGCGGTCGACTCGAGTTTAGAAGGGGGACACACTTTGATTGGGAAAAGGATGGGATGTAAGGATATTGTAGCAATGTTCACACTCACACTCGCATTTACATTCACATTCTCATTCACACTCACACTTCACACTCAATTCTTAAAACTATCCTTACATCTAATATGTATTCACAATTTAACTTATTCTAATGTTAGTAGGAAGGGAACCGATAGTTCGCGAAGGACGAAAAGGAGGGGTAAAGGATGTAAGAACATCACACTCGAAGATCGATGGCTTTAAGGAAAACATATATTTGGAACATATAATCAAGATCTAGCCGAGCCAACACATCTCTCACCGGCACATTGGGTTGCTTTCCTCGAGCCCGAAGGGAGTTTTCTAAATTCGATCTGGCGACAAGATACAACTCGCACGACCAAACAACGTGTTCGATGTCGTGGTAACCATGGCCACAAACGCAGAGATTGCTGTCGGCAAGATTAAAACGAAAAAGTCTAACGCGTCTAACGAACAATGATTGGACATGAGTCGGGAGAAGGTTCGAATAAAGTCCCGACTCAAGTCCAGACTTTTGAACCATGGTTTGAGGCTAACCTTAGAGATAATTGAGTGGAGCCACCGGCCCAATTCATATTCGTTCCATTTGTGTTGCCAGTTAGCGATTGTATTTTTACGGACTAAAGAGTAAAATTCATTGAAGGCGATTTGACGCTGATAAATATCGCCTTCAATCGCACCCACCTTTGCTAATGAGTCAGCCCTCTCATTACCCGGAATTGAGCAATGTGAAGGGACCCAGACAAAGGTGATGACATAACAGCGTCTGGATAAAGCACTCAAAATTTCTCGTATTCTCTCAAGGAAGTACGGCGAGTGCTTTTCCGGCCTCACTGAACGGATAGCTTCGACAGAGCTAAGACTATCCGTTACAATGTAATAGTGTTCAACAGGTCGTGAGGCGACGCTGTCCAGCGCCCAATGAATTGCTGCCAATTCAGCAATATACACTGAGCAAGGATTCTGAAGACTGTGGGAGGTGCTAAAAAATACGTTGAACACTCCAAATCCTGTGGACTCATTCATAGAGGACCCATCAGTAAAGTACATATTATCACAATTGATACGCCCATACTTTGCATTGAAGATCGTAGGAACGATCCCCGATCGATGATAATCTGGAATTCCATGGATTTTCTCCTTCATGAACAGATCAAAATGTACAGAGGAATTGATGTAGTCAGGAAAACAAACACGGTTGGGAATATACGAAGAAGGATCAACCTGCATGGAGATGAATTCATGATATGAAGTCATGAATCCAGAATGAAAATTTAGCCCGATCAGCTGCTCAAAATTTCCGATCACCAATGGGTTGGTGGCGCAGTTGTAACACTGTATAAGAAGTTTCTCAATAAAGCCTCAATGGAAGTGGATGATTTTTGAGCGATTATTTGAGATCGCAATTTTCTTTCGTTTTATAAAAAAAAATGAAATTTTTGTGTTCATCTCACGTTTATTAACTAAACTTCAATAGTTCTTGTAAGGCTTAACTCTAAATAAATAAAACGCCTTGTCGGTTTTCAATCGGATCATTTTCATGATCCGCAAATAATTATGAAATGATAAATTTATCAATATACTTAAATACCATTTAGGATTCATATTCTCAAGCTGGAGAGAATACAATATCGTTGCTTGCGTATAGCCATGGGGTGTTTGCATTCGACACATACGATGAGTCTCGAAGTTTTGGCAGGAGTACCCCCGCTTACTCTTCGGTTCACAGAATTATCCTACAGATTTCTCATCCGTTGCAAGATCATGAATCCATTGGTGATTGATAACTTCAAAAATCTACTCCAACTGACTCCTCAGTCAAGTTTTATGTCTTTATACCATGAGTACCTTACCCACGACGTGCACCCTTCACCAGGCATCTCCAACCAAGTTTGCTTCCCATACTTTTGCAATTCCTCTGTCATTTTTGATCTGTCCATGCGACAAAAAATCAATGGAATACCAGATCACCTACGCTCCAATGTTATTCCGTCGATATTTTCGGAAAAATATGGGAAAGTTAGATCTGATAAAATGTTCTTTACTGACGGTTCATTCATAAACGGGTCCACTGGCTTCGGCATCTTCAATGAAAATTCCAGTGCCTCTTTCAAACTCAAAGATCCTTGTTCCGCGTATGTCGCTGAACTGGGTGCGATATATTACGCATTAGGGATCAATGAAACAATCCGCTCAATGAAAGTTGATAAACGCTCATCTTATTTCCTAACAAGAATAAGACAACTATTGAGTGTTTTGGTCGAAAAATTATTCAAGATTACCTTAGCATGGGTTCCCTCTCATTGCTCGATTCCGGGGAATGAGAAGGCGGACTCGCTAGCTAAGGTGGGCGCTTTAGAAGGCACACTTTTTGAAAGGCAAATTGTTTATAACGAATTTTTTCACATTCCTCGTCAGCACACGCTCGTAAGTTGGCAGCGCATGTGGAGTGAAGATGAGTTCGGTCGTTGGTTACATACGATTATCCCTAAGGTCTCGACGAGTGCATGGTTCAAGGGATTGAATGTAGGTCGTGATTTCATTCGCGTGATATCTCGGCTTATGTCCAATCACTACAACCTAAACGCGCATCTCTATCGCATTGGGCTCGCAGCAAACAATCTTTGTGATTGTGGCGATGGCTACCACGACATCGAGCATGTTGTCTGGTCGTGTATCCGGTTCCATGCTGCTCGCTCTCAGCTCTCTAGAGCACTGAGAGCACAAGGCAGACAATCGGATATCCCCGTCCGGGATATCTTAGGTAGCCGATCTTCTGCTTCATCTATACCTGTTCCTCAGAAACGCCGATGTCAACGTTTAATGATGTTTCCTTCGTTGTGTCCCCGTTTCATATCCCTCCTATCCGATCGATAAACTTTTACTTAGTCGCGGCAATACATACACACACTCTTTACATATACACGGGCCAAAGGTTGTGCAGTCCACTGATGATTCAACAAGAGCCAAAGCTTGTACCGCTCATGACAACTCTACACGAACTGATGATTGCGCCGGCTAGTGACCATTCTATCCTAGATTCCTCGAGTCGAGAAAGACGCACCGCGCTAGATATGAGGTACAGACTAGGGGGGCGTTGCTGATTAATGGTCAGCTGCATCCCAATAGGAAGTATCCCGTGTCGGGCACACGTACAGAGCATTGGAGACAGCAACATCCCAATTACGAAAACACTTGTAATACTAACCTCGAGCCAACCGCGAGTAATCGGTTACATATTACTAACATAGATAATAAAAAATATTGTCAAAGTATTGGACTCCCGGCTCCGTGAGGCTAACGCCATATGAGCCTTGATAAAAATATATATTTTGGAAAAAAAAAAATTTCACCATGTTTATTTGAAAATTATATTTAATATAACTTTTCAAATTATGACACCATAATCTTTTTTATTATAAATGTTTGTTCATTTTAACTGCAAGAAATAAATACTCGAATACTGAAAGACAATTGTTCGAATGAATCGAATATTTAAAAATGGCCCCACGATTAATCGATAATCGAATAAACGAAAAATTTAGACATCTCTAACAACAACAACAACTTCTACTTCAACAAACAAATCTAAACCAAGGAAAGTGAAGTGGAAGGTAAACGTAATGTCAGAATTGCCGTTCGGACGTATCCCGTAAGTTTGAATTTATTTACATAGATGGTATCCAAACAACACTAAACATTGGCTACAGTTTCGTCGGCACAGTTGATTGCCGTTATGAACCAGCACAAAAAACAAAGCTGCAAATTATGCACCATGTCGGTACCACGATCAAAACATTTCCTGAATAAATCATATCACATTAGCCGAGCCAGCTGGCGGAAGCATAAGCATAAAGGTTACTAGGTTACTATTTTCAACGACAATTGTTTATTTATTATACTGCTTCAAATACCTTCGACGAAATCAAATGTAACCATAGCAACGGAAGTAATAACATAAACAAATCCAAACCTTTCGTCTTGCCATTCCTCATACGTCTTTTCTGAATAGTGTAAATTGCGAGCCACCTGTTAACTCCACCTTCTTGATCTAAACAACCGTCGCGATTGTCAAAAATGATTGGAACTGTCTGATCACTCACATTCCTACTACCATCATACGCCACAACCACCGCTCTCGTAACGTAAAGTTGTAAACAGAGCGATCGGCAGTGAGAGGCATTGGAACCAACTGTCATTTGGTTAGGTGTCAGAAACAAAAGAGTGAGTATCACTACTGAATATTTGGATCTCACGTGCCGTGAGAGGAATTGAGTGACTATGGTGAGCTTTTTTGTGACATTGACGGTGATGGATTGCAGCTCTGGATTTGACACACTTGGGTGATTTTTCGATTTTCAAAAAACACATACTTTGACCGCTTTGCGCCAATCTCCCTTGAGTCCGATTGAGCTGGAAGGGCCTGCGGGTAAGGGAGTAAAAAGTGCCCCCAAACCAAATCACCAGTTGTATGGCAAATATTGTATAATATATTAAATAAGAATTTTGGCGGTTTATTTAAACTTCTATGTGATTTAACATAGGATCTATAGTGAAAAGCGTACTTTTTCGTTTATTTCACGCCATCCTCGAAAGCCTCGAGATAAAAATTTGAAAAAAATACTGAATGTGCATCTTACTACGGTGTATCAAGAGAAATTATCAAAAAAAAATTTAAATTGAAGTACTAAAAAAAATATTGAAATTTTGAAAAAAAAAATTTTTGGATTTAGAGATTCAGTACTACTCTAATTCATATTTAAATGTGTTCCTACGGCTAGATTCTAGATATGTGTTATTTTTTTCAGATTTTTTTTTCAGTTTTTCGCGGTACATTTTTTTTATATTTCCTAAGGTTCTGGCTGGATAAGGGAACAAAAACTACCCCCAATATTGTATAGGGTACTAAATAAAACATTATGGCATATATTTGAGATCTTATATGGTACAACATAGGATCTATGGTGAAAAACGCACCTTTTCGTTTTTTTTCACGCCATTCTCAATAGCTTTGAGAGAAAATTAGAAAAAATACTGAAAGTACTTTTTACTAAGGTGTATCGATAAATATCTTCAAACATTTTTTCCATCAAAAAATCTTATAATAAAACAAAATTTAAATATGCGGTACAAATTTTTTTTATATATTTTCTGGCATTTCGAAATTTTTAAAAAAAAATTGATTTAAATGCGTTCGTATGTGTCTTTTTTCTACATGTGGCGTAATTTTTTCCTGGATTTTTGAGAGCATTGCGAGTCACAAACATAATTCTCTTCATCGTCTGTATTATTATTCTCATTTTCTTGAACTCGATTATTTCATTGTATTCGTGGTTTTCAATTGTAAGATTAAAATAAAAAAAAATTATAATTTGGATTTTTTTAAGTTTATCCGAATGATCTTTCCACAAGGACTTTATTTTTTCTCATAGAGCTCTATTGTACCAATGGCTCCTATGAATTTGGTAAACTGTCTAAATCCAATGTAAAGATAATCTCATATATTTGATGATACGAGAAAAAAAATATTTGTACAACGCTCTAAATATACCGACAAAAAAATAATTTTTTTTCGCGCAATCCTCTCAAAACTTCAAGAAAAAATTGCGCTACATGTGGAAAAAACAACACATGCAAATGTATTTATTTTTTAAATTTAGTAATATTTTTTTTGAAAATTTTGAAATGCCTGAAAATATATATATTTTTTTATACCGCGAAAAACACTCTAAAAATTCTGAAAAAAAATCACATATACCTCAAATAGACATAGCAAGAAATTTGAATACAAACTAGAGTAGTACTGAATCTCAAAATTTAAAAAAATAAAATAAAAATATATATTTTTTTTAATATTTGATATTTTGATGCAGAAATTGTTTGGAAATATTGATCATTGCACCTTAGTAAGATGTACTTTCAGTATTTTTTCATATTTGTGTCTCAAAGCTATTGAGAATAGCGTGAAAAAAACGAAAAGGTGCATTTTTCACCATAGATCCTATGGTGTATCATATGAGGACTCAAATATATGGTACTACTGCCAAAATGTTCTATTTAGTACCCTATACAATATTTTCCATACAGCTGGTAATTTGGTTTGGGGCACTTTTACTCCCTTACCCAGCCAAGCCCTTTGGCATAGGGTGTTTTTTCGAGGTGGTGAACATTTTGTATTGGGTAACTTTTTGAAATTTTAGGGTCGGTTTTTTCCCATACATTCATTAGCACCCTCATCTATAGGGGACAAAGTGGTCATTCGCACATATCATGCTAGAAGGGATAGATTTATGCGTGTTTTCTTGTCCAAATTTGTTTAAATCTTACTGAAATAGTAAGTGTTGGACACGGGAGGATGTTCAATTTAAATAAACCAACTCTATTCCGTTAGTGTGATGGTTAAAAAATCCTACAAAGATTTAATTATAATCGCGTATTACATTTTTTATAATAAATCTCACTTTGAGTCTCCTCCACGGTCCATTTCACATTTTGCTTCTAATATTTAAACCTATTGTTCCGAAGGATATATTTGATTTGAATTTCATGCTATAGATCCTACACACATATTTTTTTCTGGGTCAAAACCACAAAAGGGACCCCTTTAAAAGGTGATTAGGTACATCAGCTTTTGAAAACAGAACATTGTCAGTAATAATCCTAAACTGACCACTCTTCCCCCAAACAACAAAGTAATTTCTATGCGAAGTAATCGCTGAAATTGAACAAAATATCTGTTCACCTCTCCTAGAATATGTGAACAGTCATCCAAACTGTTGATTCGTTGAAAATATCAGGTTAAATAAACTAAATTTAACTAGAAATTATTTAAATTCGAAACGCACGAAACTACGGCCGAATGGCTACCGAGAGAGCGATTTTTGTTTTTATTTATATTTCGTCATGCGACAGCTCCACGGAAGTACAGGATGACTCAAAAGTCATGATTTTCATCAAACATAAGGTGACTATCAATACGGTGCCAATAGTCAATAGTTATACTACCACACAAACAGGTGACCACTTTACCCCCACTACCCCTATCATTCGATTGTGGAATAGTCGTGAAAATAGTCGCAAGTGAAGGTATTCAACCGTGTTTCAATTACTTGTTTAAGTAGATACAAGGAAATAAGGAGCTATGTAAGAATTTGCGTCTCCATCGAATTCAAGAATACCATTTACATTGCCACGCAGCTCCATCTAATTTGAAAATTCAAAATCAAAATTGAAAATTCAGTGCAACAACAACCTAGTGCCCCTACGCTTTAAAGTATTTGGATTAGGTGAATGTGTCGAACCTGATAATTATTATGATCGCATTATTGAACTGAGTACTGCATGGTTTCTATAAGTAGAGATGCCCAGTCATTCGGGAGAATCTCAGAAACATGGACCCGTGAAAGGGGAGAATTTAGAACTATCGCAACTTCACTACTTTCCGGTAAAAATGGAGCTGTTTTACCATTCATTCATATCCGGAAAAAATTTGGATGATTTCGCTGAACCTAAACCAATCCTAACAAAGCTACAATTAACTTAGCTTATTGGCGGTACGGAAGAATCAAAGCAATTGCATCCTACGCTGAATATAAGCTAATGCACGATAGCTGCTGCAAGGTAACGCTAACATATTGCCATCCTAGGAACAACCAACGAACATTTTCCATTGAATCGGTCAATCAAACCGGGGAGGCAGCAAAACTTCAGCTCTCATCCAAGCTCATCAATGTCTGCTCATGAACTACGTTGTCATTCGATACTTTCATCTTGCGCAAATAATGCCATCTTACAATCTATGGTTCCCAACCCTTGCGTTTGACGAAGACGTGGTTTATAATGCACTCAGTTCAATAGATATAACGAAAGAACCAGCTCCGGATCTTGTTCTGGAACTGTGCAGCAATTCTCGCCATACCTGTTGCAATGGTTTACAACAAATTTCTGCGTGAGGGTATCTTTCCTGAGGCTTGGAAGCCCCCTGTTCACAGGGAAGGCAGCTTTCATAACGTAACGCCTGATGTCTATTTTAAACTGCCTAGCGAAAATGCTCGAGAGTTTACTTCAGAGGGAAATGTAAAATATTAGGCTGTCAAAAAAGTCCTGCGGTATTTCTGCGAGGTGTCGTTGTAAACGCGTAGTTCTAGTTGTATTCATTGTATCGAGTCATACTATAGCTTGTTGGAAAGGTATTTTTGCGCGCTATAATATAGTCCTTGACAGAGTTTTGTTTGGTTAAGTCGTTCGTGAGTTATAGTGTCGCAAATGTGGAGCAAAATAAAGAGAAAATCCGACATATTTTACAGTACTACTATGACAAAGGAAAAATGCATCTCAAGCTGCCAATAAAATTTGTGCAGTTTATGGACCCGATACAGTTTCCATTTCCACCGCACAACGATGGTTTCAACGTTTTCGTTCTGGTGTAGAGGTCGTCGAAGATGCGCCACGCTCCGGAAGGCCTGTCGTCGAAAATTGCGATGATTGTAACTAATTTTATGAACAAATGAAAATTCAAAAAAAAATACCGCAGGACTTTTTTGACAGTCTAATACATGAATGGTTTGACAATTCCACTACGATCGGAAGCAAGAACTGCCATATTCTAACACTGATAATATCGTTGTTTTGTACAACTTAATGAGGTCTCCTGGATGGGCACCCCACCATGTTCCGGTTATTGTTTGGTCAATTCCACTATGTCGTTCGTGTGCTCACACTGAGCAACTGCACCCATCATGCGTCCGCCCAGACACCTCGTACGCAGGCTGATGAGACGGTGCTCCGCATGGCTTCCACCATTCGGGTAAAAACTTTTGCAACGCACTGATAAAAGAATAACGATTAGTTCATTAGATTTATTGACAAATTATACAAATTGAGAGCGAACTGAGTAAATAGATTCGATATAACACTACACGGAGGCGATCTGGCGTAGTGGTTACATCCTTGCCTCTCACGCTAAAGGTCACGAGTTCAATTCTCACTCCCGACATTCTTCCAAAAATGGAAGTAAAAGTGACGAACCAGCCAAAAGAGTTGAAAATCACTATAATACAGAAAAAAATATATATATATATAACACTACAGCGTCACGGCGTGCAGCGTTTTCTGAAAAAACAACACCGTTCAATCATGTCCGATTGAGCTGAAATTCTGCATTCTGTAATTTTTTTGGGACAATAAACAAAATGTAAATCGGTTCGGTTCTTTAAATTTGAGTAATTTTTTTCATACATTCATTGCCACCCTAGTGTGCACTGTGGGCAATGGTGTGAATTAGCATGTCCGTGCTAAGGGCACTAAGCATTTCAAATTATTATTACAGAGTGTCCGAAATATGAAGCTCTCCGAAATATGATTCAGGACGGTATACAAGGTCTGTTCAAAAAGTATCGCGACTTTCGAATTTACGCGGGTTACGTATATTCGATTCTAGATTTTTTGTGGCATTTTGGTGGTACTCATGTCTCTCACTTATGCTGACAAGTACGGTTATTTTGAATGTTCAGTTCAGTTTTGACAACTGCTTTTCTTACACGTGTTTTAGTCTATCTTCAATTTTTGCCTTTTGTCTATCTCTAGAGAAATCCCTTCGTAGTGCTGAAGCAAAATCGGCTATGGCTATGAAAATGCTCAATGGAATGGGATAGGGTGGACCACTCCATCTACAAGAGCTGTTCTAAAAGCGTTACGATTTTTGTGTACCCACGGATTACTCATATTCGATTTCAGTTATTGACATGAACGGGCTTCCTTAACGTTGTTTCGTTCCAAGGTAGGTTCAGAAGTGGGTTATATCTTTGATATAACCGCAAGGTTGATATAGGACTAACGTTGACTTAGCAATCAATAAGTAATAAGCATAGACATTTCATCTTTCGAATAAATTGATTATCACACCACATCGTTTAACCGGAAAAGAATTATTAACGCAAAGTGGGAATTGATTCCTTCTCGGAAATACCCAGCGCAAATATTACTCCCTCCCCAAGCCTCGACAGTTGGAATCATCGTTGATCCGGAGCAGGATTATTAACGCTTGAGAAGGAATGGATTCCTCCTCGGAATTACACAGCAAAAATAAGACCCTGCTTTCATAAATGTGATTTCTTTGATCTGTAATATAATATCCACTACACCATATTATATCGTATTCTTCACTATCAAATCCATAGTCAATGGCATCCGTCGGTATCGAATTATCATCGATACCTAGAACCCGCGGCGACTCGTGTGTGCCGAACGAAATAAAAGAACTGTTTAACCTTAAAAAAAACACTTGTGATTTCTTCACTACAGACTTTAGTTCTGCCGCTGCTGATGCATAAGGGATGACCGATGGTGATGATAAAAGAGACTGAGCCTGATCTCAGTTCCCTATTCATAGGCTTAGCTATTTTCCTTTTCGTTCTCTGTGCGTATTAAAGGAGAACTAATCGTAACGCATACTGCAGTTTATTGTGAACTCGAAATTCACCTTAACAATGGAAGAACAATTTTTCCTCGTATCCGTTTCCTTTCTATTTATTTATTTATTTATTTATTTATTTACAATGAGTCTTCAGCCCATTGAGAGATTAGATCTGATTCACAACTTTTCGCCAATAAACTTGATCTACTGCAGCAGTTCTCAAACTCCCGGCTGCACCGATTCTTGCCAAGTCCTGCTCCACCTGTTCCTCATATCTACTCATCTAGAAATTTAAACTTGAGCCTTGATGAAGGCTATTTTGTATCATTCATATTAAAAAGAAAACGTTAGTTGTAAACTCTCTTGTAAGCGGTAGCGAAAAATCCTCCTCTCCGATTATTCGCTGTGACTGAGATTTTCACTTGCTTCTCCAGCTTAAAATTATTCTAATTTTGAATAGTTTTTTGGGTTAATTCTAGTTGTATAGTTAAAAGATACAGAAACAAATAATGAAATAATGGATGTTAAAAATATTCTTTGTTTTATTTGTCCGGGCTCGAAAAAACGTCAGAACCCCTTTAACCTGGGTAGTGCGGACTGTATCAAAACGGCTGTCAAAAAAGATCCAATTCAAGTCAAAAAAGATCCTAGAAGTGTTATTTTTCTTATGATAATCAACGCTATAAAAAGGGTATTCTTATCAAAGGAAAACATAATTAAAAGTATAAAATGAACGAACTGCATTTTTCCGTCAATTTTTTATTTGACCATTGCATATCTGAAAGAGCATCTCAGCCTTTCACTGAGCAACGCATTTTTAAAGTCCCCTTTCTTCGACATAACGTTTTTCCGAACGAAATAAAAACAAACGAAATCAGAGTCACGTAAACGTTTACTCCTGCGAATTGAAAATATATGATAAAAAGTTGAACGAAGAGATGCAAGATGATTTTTAAAAAAAAATCTGTAAAAACATGTGAATGTCTGTTAATAATGTGAAAAAGTCCATTTTAGGGTGGTCCAAAAAATCAATTTTTTTCCATTTTTTCCCAAAAAAGACATTTTTCAAAAATTCATAACTTTCGAACCACTTAACCGATTTAGATGATCGACATATCAAATTGAAGCCAATGAGCTTTAATTGAAAAATATTGAACTTGCAGGGCATATGGATTCTATTTTCGTAATTATTGATTGTAGTCTTTTTTTAATGGCTTTGGACTAGGGGTGCTATATTTTTTTGACGTAGGACTACGTCTTTCATTTCTATACCGGGGTGTAAAACCAAAGTTTCGAGAACGAAAGCGTTACGCTGGAGACCGAGATTTTGAGCGTTAATAGCTCTTAAACAACTGAACGAAATGGTATTATAAACACTTCATTTGAAAGATAAAATGTCTACGCGTCATATACTTGTTACTTTTTCATCCAAAAACTTGTTTCAATAGTCTTAAAATTGCTTTCAAAACAGGTTATTGAAATCACCAATCGGTATATAAGCGAGCGCCGCTCGTAAACCCACTCAGTTATGATTGAACAGCGATTGGAGCATGTTGTCGCTGTTGTTGTGGAGCTAATTTCGTTTATCATGAAAACGCTGATGAACGGTGTCACCAAGAGCCTGTTTGTGCACCTAAGGCCAAAAGGGAATCCATCAGGAGGAGAGTGATGCCACGGTTCCGCTTGAAACATCGGAGCAGCCGCCACACACACACACGCACATACACGCGCGGAATTCTCGTTGCTATCATCGTTGCTGAAAAATAATCTGCCAGTTCCCCTGGGAATTGAAAAATACATTCATGCGAAAGAGTTTATTTTAATGTTTTCTATCCATATAACACTGCAACCAAATACATTTGGTTTTGTTATTTTTCAATCAATCGCAATTAACAGGAAAGCTTCTGAATATTTTTTTTCCCCATCAGTGGAAAATTTCGTATCCAATATTGGATGCATAACATGAAAAACGGAAAATGTTTCACATCGCGAAAATCAAGTCATTTTCGAGCGATTATTTGCTTTCTACTCATATAATGCTGCGACCAAATACATTTCGTTTTGGATTTTTTCAATCAAGTGCGATCAACGTAAGACCACGTCTTTCTGCAATTTATTAGAGGTGCAATGAATCTTTAGGAATTCCCGCTCTACGCGCACTGGCAAACATTGTTTACTCAACAATTTCTCAAACGAGAAATGGGTGTTGTGAGAAAGGATTAGCGAACGCGAAAACGACAAACGGGAGAAAGATACGTTTGGAGGTTGAAGGAAATTGGCAGAAAACTTCTTCATTCTATCATTCAAATAATGTGATTCATACCACATCGTTTTGCCAGAAAGAGATTAATAATGTTCAAAGGAGGAATCGAGTCCTCCGAGGAAATTACCCAGCGCAAATTAGAGTCGACTATCGATTGCGGCATTCGTACACAAATAATTTTATAATGCAATTTCACCAAAGTGATTTCTTCGGATATATTCACTACATCATGTCATGTATTTCATATTCTTCATTAAGAAATCCATATCCATGGCACCTATCGGTAACGAATTATTATCGAAACCACGATTTTCGCTAAATGCTCCTTTCAGTTCGGCCTGTAAAAAACTATTCTGTACTCTAATCCATCAAATTTGGAGCCCTGAAAAGGGCTGTTGATTATATGCTAAGCTAATATAGCACGCTCTCCTCGGATACGATGGGCCAGCTGGATGTCCTTGGGCATGATGTGACGCGTTGCAGCTCGTTAGTCCTTCGGCGGTAAGGCACCACGAAAGCAGCTCGGATAAGCGCACCAGCCGCAGGAAGCGTGAAGAAGCCACATCGCTATCGACCGGGAACTTCGCATGAAATTCGTCGCTATCAGAAGTCGACCGAATTGCTGATCTGCAAGCTACCTTTGCAGCATTTGGTTCGTGGAATTGCTCAGGACTTCAAAACCGACTTGCGCTTCCAAAGTTCCGCGGTTATGACGCTGCAGGAGGCTTATTCGAAGATACAAATTTGTGTGCTATCCACGTAAAACGCGTCACATCATGCCCAAGGACATTCAGCTGGCCCGTCGAATCCAAGGAGAGGGTGCTATATTAGCTTAGCATATAATCAACGGCCCTTTTCAGGGCTCCAAATTTGATGGATTAGAGTTCAGAAAAGTTTTTTGCAGGCCAAACTGAAACGAGAATTTTCGTTTGGATGCCATACAGCATCGAGAAAATTCCGGAAAGATCTAATCGTTGCTGAAAAATAATCTGCCAGTTCCCTGGGAATTGAAGAATACATCCATGCGAAAGAGTATATTTTAATGTTTTCTAATTATATGGCGAACACAGCGACCAAATACATTTGATTTCGTAATTTTTCAATCAAGTGTAATTAGCTGGAAAGCTTCTGAAGATTATTCTTTCCCATCAGTAGGATATTTTCGTATCCAATAATGGATGCATAACATGAAAAACGGAAAATGTTTCGTATCGCCAAAATTATATAATTTTCAATCGATTTTCGAAATTTTCATACTCAGAGAGTTCATTCTCCTCTAGTTTGCCTTCCAAATTGCCATCGTAAACCACACCTTCTCTCGATTCAATCACGCACGAAAAGCATACTGAAATGATATTCTGGTGGTGAAACCCATTCATTTTTCGTGAGGCGTCGTGCACAAATTACGTAACGCGATAAGGGGGGAGGGGTTAGATGTTGCGTTAGTTTCTGTTTATTAGAGATAGGAAATTGCGTTACGAAAGGGGGGGGAGGTTCAAAATCCGGATTTTTGCGTTACGTAATTTGTGCACGACGCCTGAGGACATCGACAAGACAACATCGTTACTGAACGAGCTGAACGGCGAGGGATCGAGGTATTCATTACCTGGCTTGACCTGACCTGAAATGCAATCAGTTTGTTTTAACTGTGAGGGAGCGCAGAAAAGCCGATTGATCAGAAGGAGAAGAGAAGGTGACCAAGAGAGTATCAGCATCGAAATACGGTTCCTCGGGAAGACATAGAAGCAGCCGCCATACACACACACATACACGCGCGCAACTCTTTTCGTTTGCTGGTTATCGAGAGGAAACCTGGAAAGAAATGATCGTTGCTGAAAAATAATCTGCCAGTTCCCCTTGGAATTGAAAATTACATTCAAGCGAGTTTATTTTAATGTTTTCTATCCATATAATACTGCGACCACATACATTTGGTATTGTGATTTGTCAATCAAGTGCAGTTAACAGGAAAGCTTCTGAAGATTATTCTTCAGAACAAGGTTTTTTGTATCCAATTTTGGATGCATAAAAACTTGAGTCTTCAAAGTAACACTCTCGTTTTTGAAGTCACCCAAATATTTATTTATTCATTCATTCAGGATGGATTTAGATTCAACTTCAAACAAATGATCTCTAAATCAACGATAGTCCTACGTCACCCTTGCGGTTATACCATAGATATAACCCACTTCCTGTTTTATATTTTTTCTTGAAAGCTGAGAACTTTTTACAGAAAATATCTCGATATCAGAGATGCTGTTTATTTCGTTTTTGAGATATGATTTATCAAAATTAATCAATGGTTCGAAATACAATTTTTCCCCATTTTTCCCAATACAAAAATTCATAACTATTGAACTATTGGACCCTCAATTTGTTGGACCCTCAATATTGAACATATCAATTTGATATGTCGATGATTTATATCATCGACATATCAAATTGAAGCTTACGTTATTTTTCTTTGAAAAAATATTACTTTTGCGAATAATTTGAATTTTTGTTTTTGTAATCATTGATTGAGTTAGTTTTTCATAGTTTTCTCGGTTAAAGATAGAGGGCGCTATATTTTTTTTATATTTTTTATGGAAAGCTGAGGATTATTTACCTAACATATCTCGATATCAGAGATGCTCTAATTATCGTTTTTAAGTTATAATTTTGTAAATTTAACATGTTATAAGTCTTCGATCAATATTCTTATGTAACTAAACTAGACCTATGCGACTAGAATCCAATCTTCCAGCAAGTGTGATATTTTTTTAAAGTTTGCTTATTGGCTTTAATTTAATATACCGATTATCTAAATCGGTTCTGTAGTTCAAATGTTAAAGATTTTTCGAACCACCGGTTAACTTTGTAAAATCATATCTAAAAAACGAAAAAATAGTATCTCTGATATCGAAAAAAAAAATTGATGAAAATTATAAGAAAATGCAGTGTATATTTTCCATCCGCCATGCAAGGCTATACAAGTTTTAGATCACCACACGGCCATGAACCATGTCTGTGGTAACAATATCGAACTGTAACCCATATTTCGTCATAAGCAGACCCGAAAGCAAATGTAAGTTGTTGAAATTAGAAATTTTTATTCGATGTTGTTTAAATATTTATAAGACATATTCCTGACCCTAACTTAACTATTTTTCTATAAACCTCCTTGCATTTCAGCAAAAAAATCTTATCCAGAACAGAAAATAATTATCAGAGACAATTTTCGTTCAAGATTTTTCCCTATCTGCAGAGAATACAATTTTTCAATAATTGTGAATAATCGTATCCTCTCTTTCGTCTGCAATGATATCAGGGCAAAACTACTTATGTGTATGAGCTCCAAACTTCATACACACCAGAAGATCCAACCAGAAAGTCTGCCGGGCCGCAGGTTGAGTATCGCTGGTCTAACGTCATATGTATCAATACATAAACTAAATATAATAACTTTTCTGTATCAAAACTATGGAAAAATGTCAAACGGTGAGTCAAATCTCTTTGACGTGATGAATAGAGCCTCTTATTTTCCAAAAACCTGTGAAATATTGTTATATCCAAAAAGTCTGTAAATGTCTGTAAATTTATAAATATATTTGTTCGCCGCAAAAAGCCCCTCGTTTAGAATCAGTAACGGTAGCTAACGTAATCTGCTACCTGTGACGGGTGATCCAAGAACTAAATAGGTAAACAAATGAATAGGGAAAAATCGTAAACAAATATAACAAAAGAAAACTATTGGATTGAAGTGCGAGATAAATAAGCGAATTTATTAAAATTAAATTAAAATTCTGTTTGTGATAAGAGAACTGAAAGGAGACTGAAATGTGAGTTCTAAAATGAATTTATACTGAATTTTTATGTCACAATAAATATAATTTACAGCTTTAAGCTGATCACACCAAAAATACGATTGGTTGATTTTCGCTGGAAGAACTCCATCAAATCTATCACAACAGTTCTTAAAGATTTCAACCGAAAAAGGATGAGTTCACAGGCGTATGTGAGGCAAACCCGTTCACGGACGAGGGCTCAGCAGGCGAATGCTGCCCCCAATACGGATACGGACGACGATCAGATATCAAATCAATCGTCGGAAGATTCATTCATACCATCCATGGTTGATAGTGACAGAGGAGAGCTGCACGATTGTGCCGGTTGTAATCGACCGAACAGCTCTGAACGCTATATGGTACAGTGCCAGAAGTGTATTCGCTGGTATCATTTTTCCTGTGCGAACGTGAACACGACCACGGTACGTTCAACCTGTTTCGTCTGCGTTTCATGCATGCGGAGTGAGATTTCCGGTGTACTGGAACCAGCGGCGAGTCGGATAGGTGGTATTACTAGTACGTCTAGTACCCGTGCAGCCAGAGTGGCTCGCGAACTACAACGTCTCGAGGAAGAAAAGAAGTTGTTGGAAGAGCTTAGTCGAGAGAGAATCGAAAAGGAACGCGCCCTCAACGAACGAGAACATCGAGAAAAAATGGAACGCGAAAAGCAGTTTATCGCTCGGAAACACGAGTTACTGAACCGTCAGGACAACGAAGACGCAAGAAGTGTACGTAATGTGCGGAGCAGCCAGAGGGATGCGATGCGCACCGAAAATTGGGTTAGACAAACCGAAACAGTTGCTAGTGAGGTCATCATTCCGACATCTACTTCTATGAGTGCTAATCATCCGGAGGATACTTGTCTGGGAAATCCGCAGGGATTACATCCTTCTTCAACGCCACTGAAGATTAATACACCCGTGGTACATACATACGCAGGCGGTGACCGTACGGGATTAGAGGAGAATTCGATCCCACGGAACATGGAGAGTGAGATAGTTGCAGAAAATGCTGAGAAGTCTCTGGAAAACTCAGACAAGGTAAATGCGGATAAAGTAAGTCAAACCGTTTTGCCCATTGTCGATCTACAACCCTACGCCGATTTATTAAGGGTGGAAGAAGTAGTCCCAACCGGTGCATATCCCAAAGTGAATCGTTTAGGTCTGCAGTGTTACAAGCGTTGGAGTGTTCAAACCAGTGATCTGCCTAAGCAGGCCCTGTTGCAGCAACAGCAAACAGAAACGGAGCATCGAGACGTCGAAGCATTATTGGCGAGACACCGATTCGACATCGAAACGAGACGAAAGCGAGAAAGCGAATTAATGGACCAGATTAAAAACCTGCAGTCGCAGCATGCTGAGGAGCTGAAGCTAGTACGAGAATCGGAGACAGGTTTACGAAGTCGGCTCAAAGACAGTGAGCGTGAGCAAGCAGAGCTGAAAACGTAGATAAAGAACCTGCAGCTGCAGTTCGTCGAGGGCAGCGAGTGGATGCGCAATTCAGAAGCAGATTTGCGTGCTCAGCTCGATAAACGCAATCGGGAATGCGAAACTCTTCAACTTCAAGTGGGAAAACTGGAGAGAGAAATTAATGGTTTGCGCGTAACGGAGCAGCAATTGCAACTGCAGATAGAAGCAATTCTTCGGCGTGAACAAGAAGCCATTCGCCGGCAAAGTGAAGCAGAAAAAGAATACGGGGACTTGCTCGAGGAGGTACAACAAATTATCAATCGATATGAAGGTCGGTTGGATGATTGTAGTTTTTCTGCTCCGCTACCTCCACCTCCGGCCTCGTGGTTTGATTCAACAAAGGAAAATAGTGACGAATTGAATCCACCTTTTTCTCCTCCTCTGATTTCGGCTGATGATGGTTTACCTGGAGTGTTTGGTGAGGGAATCTCTTCCATGCCACCCGCACCAATTCCTCCTACGCTTATCTATCCGCTACAATTTTCTCAGGGTTTAGTTCCGTCTTATACAAGAGGTCATTCTGGACCAACGATGCATCAGTTAGCAGCTAGACAGGTTGTCATTAAGGAGCTTCCGATTTTTTCTGGGGATCCGATCGATTAGCCATTGTTCATAAGTAGCTATCAAAATTCTACGGAAGCTTGTGGGTATTCTAACGCCGAAAATCTCCTGCGTCTGCAACGTAGTCTGAGAGGTAGTGCGAAAGATTCAGTCAGCAGCTTCCTCCTCCACCCATCGACAGTGCCGCAAATTTTATCCACTCTACAACAACTGTACGGACGGCCGGAACAAATCGTGAACAACATGATTGCCAAGGTTCGAGCAACTCCTGCCCCGAAGCCAGACCGGTTAGAGATACTGGTTAGCTTTGGATTGGTAGTTCAAAATCTGTGCGGACACCTGAAAGCAGTTGGGTTACAAAATCATCTCGCTAATCCGATTCTACTCCAAGAGCTTGTGGATAAGCTGCCAGCAACGATCAAATTTAGCTGGGCGCTTTACCAGGAACAAGTTCCAGTAGTTGATTTGAACGTATTCAGTGCCTACATGGCGAAAATATCATCGGCGGCGAGTGGCGTAACACAGCATACAACTATTACGTCGAAAATGAATAAAGATGAACGAATTCGACAAAAAGAGAGATCGTATCTCAACACACACGTGTCTATGGATCAATGGAAACCAAATCGCAAAAACGAAGAGGTGACCTCAGATAACGGTAGTAGAAGGCAAAAAGAAAGTGGTACCGGTACAGCTGGTAGCAAATTTTGTTTTGTTTGCAAAGTCGATAGTCACCAAGTCGAAAGCTGCGCATCATTCAAAGGGTTGAATTTGTATGGTAGGTGGAAAGCGGTGAAGGTGAACAAACTTTGTGCTCGCTGCCTTACATCACATGCACGGTGGCCGTGCAAAGAGGAAATCTGTGGAATCAACGACTGCCCTAAGCGACACCACCGTTTACTCCATTTTGATCCACCTACTGCGTTTAAGAACACTGATGCGGTAGTAGCAGTTCATCGTCAGTTGTCGTCATCAACACTCTTCCGCATCCTACCGGTTACATTATTCGGTAAAAATGGGCAATTTAACACCTACGCATTCCTCGACGATGGGTCGTCGGTAACTCTCGTAGAGCGGTCGATCGCAAACGCCCTAGGGGTCAGCGGGGAAATGGAAACATTACACATCGAATGGACTGGAGGCATTAATAAGACCATTGCTGGAGCAGAAGTTGTAACGATGGAGATATCCGAGGCTGGTGGAAGCAAACGGTACAAGCTATCAGAAGTGTACACAGTCGACAATCTCGGCTTACCGCAACAGACAACGGACTACGCTGAGCTCGCTGCACGATATACGCATCTCGAGAAACTTCCAGTGAAGAGCTTTAAGTCAGCCATACCAGGTATCCTGATCGGACAGAGCAACTGTCATCTACTTGCTACATTGAAATTGCGGGAAGGCAAATTGAACGAGCCGGTTGCAACAAAGACCAGAATCGGATGGGCAGTTTGTGGTAGTTTACGGAGTTCACAGACAAGTGATGTGCACAAACAACTTCACATGTATGCGGTGCCAACGACTGTTGATCTCCACGAGTACGTTCAGCGCTTCTTCGACATCGAGAGTTTGGGCGTAGCTGTTGTACCAGCCGTAAAGGGGGCTGAAAAAGATCGAGCATATAAAATACTAAAAGAAACTACGCGACGTACCAGCAGTGGGAAATTCGAGATTGGTCTAATTTGGAGGTACGATTACATAGAGTTTCCTGATAACCGGCCGATGGCAGAACGACGCTTCAGGTGCCTCGAAAAACGTTTGGCTAGGAATCCAGAGCTTTACGACAGCGTACGACAACAAATAGTTGACGGAGTATCGCTGAACTCTATATTGCTTAAGGGTCCGGATCTTCTGACGCCGTTATTGTCCGTGTTGTTTCCATATCGGGAGCGTGAAGTGGCAGTGTCAGCTGATGTTAGAGAAATGTTTCTACAGATGTTGGTTCGGGCACAAGATCGCAGTGCATTGTTGTTCCCGTATGGAGATTCTCCAGAGCTGCCACTGAAGACCATGGTGTCCAATGTTGCGATATTCGGAGCAGCCTGTTCCCCATCACATTCGCAGTACGTGAAAAATTTGAACGCGACCGAACAAGAAGCAGAACTTCCACGAGGAGCGGCAGCAGTGAAAAAGCGGCATTACGTGGACGATTACGTAGATAGCTTTGACACAGCTGGGGAAGACTTTAAGGTGACGCAAGAGGTAATCGAGGTCCACAAACGAGCGGGATTCCATATCCGCAATTGGATGTCGAATGACCGGAGCGTACTAGAGAAGCTAGGGGAAGAGAACCTAAAATCATCAAAGCCCATGCTACCGGAGAAGGACATTGGGTTTGAACGAGTGTTGGGGATGGCGTGGATACAAGAAAAAGATGTTTTCGTGTTTTCGTTGCAGTTTTGCGAAAAAATGAGAACCCTACTGGAAGGTACCGTGATCCCAACAAAAAGGGAAATGCTCCGGCTAGTCATGAACATCTACGATCCCCTTGGATTGGTGGCATCGTTTGTCATCCATGGGAAAATCCTTATCCAAGAAGTTTGGCGAACTGACACGGATTGGGACTCCAACATTCCAATGGAGATTGCAACTCGTTGGATGGAATGGTTGGCAACACTGAGGAACATGACCGGATTGCGTATTCCCCGGTGCTATTTTCCTGGATATGATCCAGAAAGCTTCGATAGTCTTGAGTTGCACGTGTTCGTGGACGCCAGCGCCCAGGCTTATGCAGCAGTAGCGTACTTTCGCATCTCAGATCGGAGGCAGATCAGGGTGGCTCTTGTTGCGTCCAAAACGAAGGTCGCACCACTTAGAGGAGTTTCGATTCCTCGTTTAGAGTTGATGGCAGCGTTACTTGGAGCTCGCTTGCGGAAAACGATCGAGGAGAATCACTCGATAAAGGTGAAGAAAACCTGTTTTTGGAGCGACTCATCGACGGTTTGTTCCTGGATTAAATCGGATACACGTCGATATCCGCTTCTGCAATACAATTCGTGGCGCTCATGAGGCCGGATATCAAAATGCGCTAAACGCTCATAATGAGATCGCCCAGAAGATCAAATCGGAAATTCTGAACGAGCTGAAAAGCGAACTACGCATGAATTTTACCGCCCTGATCAACTCCAATTCACTTACACCGAAATCGTCAACATGCCCTGCGTACACTGCTGGATCGATACGCAGTCGACGTCTGTTTCCAGAACAAAAAGCCACTGAACGCCAGCAAAATGATCTGATGCATGGAACTGCATCCTCATTATCTCCATCGTTTGATAACTTCGCTGCACCTGCTCCCAAGCAGAAGTTTTGGCTTTACCTATCCCGCATTTCTTGCAATGTCACCGTGGAACTAGTTCATGAGTTGACCATACAAAGATTAGGAACAAACGATATCGAAGTGTTCAGACTCGTCGCCAAGGGAAAAGATGTTAGCAGTATGTCATTCATCTAGTTTAAGCTTGGAATCAGTTCCGACCTAAAAGCTAAGGCTCTCTCGACTGCAACATGGCCTAAGGGTATATTGTTCAGAGAGTTCAAGGATAACAGACCCGTTGCAAATTTTTGGCAACCCTCACGAACACCGAATGCAGATTCATCCTTATACTCAGTGACACCAGATCGCCAAGAGGGTGCCATGGTAGTATAAATGGTATATCGGCTATAAACATCCCAGAACGCATTGCCTCTAGCATGATGGAAGCCTCTAATCCTCCCAACCCAGTCGCGCTTGCTGCTCATTCTTTCCATCTCAGTCGTTCTGGCCCTGTGGTTGTGGACGATGACGGGGTCTTCCAAGCATTTATTCCAGGCAAGTATTCGTGTTGTTCGAGCCCTTCATTGCCTGATATTGTTCCAACTTGCAGTGCAACTCTATTTTCACCAGTCTCACCTCATCAATCACCTCTGGTTAATCAAACACTGGGACGCATCGAAAACAGTACTATGGAAGCCCTATTGCCCCCCGCCGTAGTCGAGTCTCTCCCGCCAGCATTCAACAGTCGTCCCGGCCCTACGTGTGGGAGTGGTACTAGGGTCTTCCAGCTCGACATCAAAGGCAAGTACGATGGTCCTATGTACTCGATGACTCCTGATTTGCCCATCGCTTGCAGCCTCCTGTCACCTATCAGCAATCGTCCTGGTATGGCCACCACAAGTCATCAATCTCGTGGCCATCGAAATTCTGGAGTATCCATCTACTACCAGAATGTAAGAGTATTGCGGACTAAGATTGAAGACTTTTTTACTTCCGTTACTGCTTCACCATATGACGTACTCGTGTTAATTGAAACCTGGCTCGATGATGTTATACCTTCTAACATGCTGTTTAGCAGCGATTATTCTGTTTATCGGGGGGACCGCACTGCGTTGACGAGCACTAAGAAGCGTTCAGGCGGTGTCCTCATTGCTGTGAAGGATACCATCCCGTCCAGTCTAATTCCGACTAACGTAGACAGCATTGAGCACGTATGGGTGTCGTTAAGCATGTCACAATGTAAGCTTGTCATTGGTGCCGTGTATATTCCTCCAGATAAGGCGTCGGATGTGCAGTTGTCTAATCTCCATATCGATTGTATGGAATCAGTAGTCTCACACTCCGGGCATGATTCGGTTGCTGTATTCGGTGACTACAACAGACCTGGACTGCGATGGATTCGAAACGATAATTCTAGATGTTGCGTGGATCTCACAATATCATCTATTACTCAATCCAACTCTGTTCTGCTTGACGGCATGAGCTTCAATAACATGTGGCAGATGAACTGCCTGAAAAACCACTCCGGGAATACGCTTGATCTGTTATTTGTCAATGAGGAGATAACTAACTACTTGACTATTGATGAAATTGACAATCCTCTTGTTCCAACCGACATCCACCATCCACCTTTCTCATGTACAATCGAAATTGACAAGCCTTTACTAGAGCTCAATGACCATGAATTTGACGTCGAAGCACTTAACTTCAAGAAAGCTGATTTCAACAGATTGGGCCAATATTTATCGTCAGTGGACTGGTCGCCAATGATCCAGTGTGTAAATCTGGATGATGCTGTCGAGAAGTTCACTCTCATACTTCAACGCGCTTTCATCTTATTCGTTCCACATCTACGTCCCCCGCAGAAGCCACCTTGGTCAAACGCTGAGCTTCGACGTAGGAATAAACGCTGCAACGCTGCGCATAAGATTTACCGAAGAAATCGTACATCAACGAACAAAGCGTCGTTCCAATTCGCCAGCCGTCAATATAGAAGCCTGAACCGTCAACTCTATCGTAAACATGTGGTCTTTATGGAACGAAATTTGAAACGCAATCCAAAAAGCTTCTGGAATTTTGTGAAATCTAAGCGCAAAGAGTCTACACTACCTTCGGCAATGTATTTGGATGAACGATTGGCTTGCAGCTCTTCGGATAAATGTGAGCTTTTTGCTTCCTACTTCAGTTCGATGTTCAACCCCACCTCTGACAGTGTTGAAGCTGCTCTGGAACTAACTCCTGCTGGGAGCGCTGACGCTGATACACCTGAAGTATCATCAGAAGGGATACGAAAAGCGGTCGAGAAATTAAAAATTTCCTATCAGCCTGGACCTGATGGAATTGCAGCGTGTGTTCTGAAAAAATGCTTCGAACATCTGGAGCAGCCACTCACTCATTTGTACAACTTGTCTCTGAGAACTGCAACCTTCCCGACTCGATGGAAAGCATCGTTCATGTTTCCGGTGCATAAAAAAGGAAGCAAAAACGATGTCCGGTGTTATCGGGGCATCACATCGCTGAGTGCTTGCTCAAAGCTATTTGAAATAATTATGTCGGAACACATGTTTCGTCAGGTGAGACACTACATTTCCCCGAACCAACATGGATTTTTTCCTGGCAGAAGTGTCACTACTAATTTGTGTGAATTCACATCCTTCTGTCTTAGCAAAATTGAAGAGGGCCGACAGATTGACGCCATTTACACCGACCTCAAAGCAGCATTCAACAAGGTTGACCATAGTATACTTCTGGCCAAATTAGCAAAACTTGGTTTCTCTGTAAGGCTCGTTAAATGGCTTCGCTCATATTTCCTCGCTAGAAAACTAGCAGTCAAAATTGGCTCTTGCACCTCAACCTGGTTTGAAAGCAGCTCCGGAGTTCCTCAAGGTAGCAATTTGGGACCGCTACTATTCTCACTATTCATCAACGATGCCATCGTGTATCTTGGAGCCGACTGTTGCCTGGTATATGCTGATGATCTAAAGCTGTACATTGACGTCAACAGCATTGAAGATTGTCGTAAACTCCAAAAACTTCTTGATAAATTCGCTGCATGGTGTCGCGTAAACAGGATGCAACTAAGCATACCAAAATGCTCTGTCATAAGCTTCCACCGCAAGATGAACCTCTTGTCGTTCGAATACACTGTCGGGGACGAAGTGTTAAGTCGAGTTCAAACGATTCGAGATCTCGGTGTCTTCCTTGATCCAGCTCTGTCATTTCGGAACCACTACGAAGACATCATAGACAAGGCTCGTCGTCAATTGGGATTTGTGAGAAAATTGAGCAGAGAATTCCGAGATCCTTACACGCTGAGATCCTTGTATTCGTGCTTGGTTCGGCCGTTTCTAGAAACCGCTTCATTAATATGGGACCCTTATCGTAGCACTATGGCTGCTCGCATCGAATCAATTCAGGGAAGGTTCGTCAGATTCGCCCTACGTCTCCTGCCATGGAATGATCCGCTGAATTTGCCACCGTACGAACATCGATGTCAGTTGATAGGGTTGGAAACGCTGAAGCAAAGGCGGAAACGGGCTAAGGCAATATTCATCGCTCGACTTCTTGTCGCCGAAATTGATGCTCCAAACGTACTTGCGCAAATCGCCATCAATGTTCCTGGTTATACTCTCCGTCGCTCCACGAACCAATACGTTCAATGATGGAATGCTTCAACGATGTTGCCCATTTGTTTGATTTTAATATCACGATTAACGAATTTAAGAGTAGAATTAAGCGTTTCGTGTTCAGCTAGTTTCACTACACATTTGTTCATTGAGACATACTTGTCGGATGAAATATAATAAAGGGTGTGTCACATCAAATTGCATCACGGAAAAACGCTGTAGAAATTCGCCCAGTAGACCGATCCTTTTGAAAATTTTAGACAGTAAAATAAAAACTATTAAACAACTTTTGGCATTTTCTTTTTAATCATACTTCGAGCCCAAGCCCGTATGCTCGCACCTTCCTCTTTACCCCGTCCATAAGGTTCTGTACAACGTCAGGTTGTAGTTTTTTTTTGAACAGAAATCCATTTTCTCTTGAAGTCCGCCTCCGATTTGACAACTTTTGGGTTCTTCCGGAGGGCCTGCTTCATAATCGCCCAATATTTCTCTATTGGGCGAAGCTCCGGCGCGTTGGGCGGGTTCATTTCCTTTGGCACGAAGGTGACCCCGTTGGCTTCGTATCACTCCAACACGTCCTTTGAATAGTGGCACGAAGCGAGATCCGGCCAGAAGATGGTCGGGCCCTCGTGCTGCTTCAATAGTGGTAGTAAGCGCTTCTGTAGGCACTCCTTAAGGTAAACCTGCCCGTTTACCGTGCCGGTCATCACGAAGGGGGCGCTCCGCTTACCGCAAGAGCAGATCGCTTGCCACACCATGTACTTTTTGGCAAACTTGGATAGTTTCTGCTTGCGAATCTCCTCCGGAACGCTGAATTTGTCCTCTGCGGAGAAGAACAACAGGCCCGGCAGCTGACGAAAGTCCGCTTTGACGTAGGTTTCGTCGTCCATTACCAGGCAATGCGGCTTCGTCAGCATTTCGGTGTACAGCTTCCGGGCTCGCGTCTTCCACACCATGTTTTGCCTTTCGTCGCGGTTAGGAGCCTTCTGAACCTTGTATGTACGCAGGCCCTCCCGCTGCTTGGTCCGCTGGACGAATGAACTTGACAAATTCAGCTTATTGGCGACATCCCGGACCGAACTTCTCGGATCACGTCTAAACTGCTTAACTACGCGCTTGTGATCTTTTTCACTGACGGAGCATCCATTTTTGCCGTTCTTCACCTTCCGGTCGATGGTTAGGTTCTCGAAGTATCGTTTTAGTACTCTGCTGACCGTGGGTTGGACAATTCCCAGCATCTTACCGATGTCCCGATGTGACAACTCCGAATTCTCGAAATGAGTACACAGGATTAATTCATGACGCTCTTTTTCGTTCGACGACATTTTTCCAAATTTACGTAAAATTGACAGTGAAGCATGGCCAACGTGATCTATACACTCTTATCTGATTATAAGCGAAAGCTGAAGATATAATTCCTAAAAATTAAATTTCTACAGCGTTTTTTCCGTGATACAATTTGATGTGACACACCCTTTATACATTACAATTCGCTAATCTCTCAACGGTTTAAATTCATGAAAACTGGAAGAACTTCCTTTTTCCCATACATTTGTTCTGCCGATTTGTATTTGATGCCCGTATTTCGAATGCTTATAACTCGAACGTTTCTTAACAGATCGGAAAGATGTTTGCATCAATTGATCGGGAATATTTCTACGCGTCTATCACAATTAATAAAATGTTATTTTTCATGAGATGAACAATTGAATAACTGCAAAATGTCAAGCGTTATCTAAACGCCCTAACTGCCATGTTTTAATTGGCCCGATTTACGATTTCCCCAACACAGACTTCAAAATCGAGGTACCTGTGGAAATCCGCTTTACGAATATACATGCAAGTCGGGGGTATTTTTGTTCCCACCGAGCTGTGTTTCCCTAATACGGACTTCTAAATTATTGTGCCTGGGGGAATCCGCTTTGTAATTACATGCAAGTCAGGGGTATTTTTTGGTGTTGAGTACTTTAGTACTCGCTTGTCGTTGTGCAGACCGGAATATGTGTCCCTAAATCGTACTTTTAAACTGAGAAGCCTGGGAAAATCGTCATTGCAGATACTAAAGGTGAATGAACTTTCGCGGTTGAGAACTACGTAAACATGAGATGTGCAATAATTTCAGAGGGAAATGTAAAATACAACGATCGTTTGACAATTTTTCCGTTCACATATTTTGGTAGTCCTAGGCATCATATCAATCGTAGAAGGGCGTTCATTTGATGAATCATTCATTTTATTCATTTGCATTCTAAAATAATATTCGAAGTGGTAAACAAGTGGATTGCATAATATAATTGCGTAGTTCTACGTCGAAAATTTGCGGTCGTATCCTAGAACACCTTACAATTTTTTGTCAAGGACCTTATCTTACCATCAGCTGTTGCTTGTCTTCATTCCATCCCGTGGCGGTGAGCTCATCATTGCAAGTTGAAAAGTGCGGGAATTCATAAGCATAGCAGAATGGGTTTTATGAGGGACAACAAAATCAGAAAACTGATGTGTATTGTTTGATAGGATTATGGTCAATTCTGTCGTCATGACGATGTTGATGTTTTCGCCAACTAACTGCTTTAGCTCGGTCTTATTCTCACAAATGGCCGTGACGATCAGGAAGCCCATAACAAAATGATTATAGATGAAACCAAATTAGGTAATTTCGCTGACCATATCAACCCAAAATCCTCGTCAAGAACAAACAGACGAGATTAGGCATTTGAAAAAGTCATACCATGTATTTCATTTATTCATTCCAATCTTTATTTTCTTTCATATACAATATTCGTTTCGTTTCTTTGTTTTTAAGAGGCTTTAAACTTTGCAGTTCATTCGCCTCCAACAACGCATATACAATATTTACGCTTCCTTCAATTATAACCAGTACTTCACGCATGTCTACACTTTGTGTTATCGTCGTATATATTATTTCACAATTCCCTCCATCATTTTTTTTTTGTTTTCAACCGTCGCCCAAAAAAGACTGCCGACGGACGTAGAAAAGAAGACCTTAAAATATATTCGCTGATTCTCAGCAGCAGATAATCATTTGAATAGGTGATAGAGTTAAAATATAAATATTTATTATTTCCGTGTCTGCACAGATTTTACACAAAACCTATAGTATTAAATCAGTTTACGTTAAAACGATTCCTATTCAAATGTTCACGATAGGGAATTTCATCCTTCACACTCGAAGACATTTCATCCGCTTTTTTTGCGTTCATTTACGTTCTTTATAAATCAAAATATGTGTAACGACAAACGGCTTCGCGGCACAACACATTCTCCACTACTACATCACAAAGTCAACGAGGTTTCTTTTCATTTATCGCACTAGTTTGTTATATAAGATAGTTCATTAGATGGAATAACAACAGAATCCCCAATCTCAAGTTGATGTTTCGTGTTTTCTTTATCTTTTTAGTGGCATCTGCTCTATTTGATTGCTGGTTTTAAAAATGTTTTCTGCTATGATACTATTCATATAATTTACTTTTCACTATTCACTAGTATTATTCCACATTTGTTTTGACGTAGGACTACGTAGGTCTTTCATTTCTATACCGGGGTGTAAAATCAAAGTTTCGAAAACGAAAGCGTTACGCCGGAGACCGAGATTTTGAGCGTTAATAGCTCCTAAATAACTGAACGAAATGGTATGATAAACACTTCATTCGAAAGATAAAATGTCTACGCGTTCTATACTTGTTACTTTTTGATCCAAAAACTTGTTTCTATAGTCTTAAAATTGCTTTCAAAACCGGCTATTGAAATCACCAATCGGTATATAAGCAAGCGCCGCTCGTAAACCCACTCAGTTATAATTGAACAACGATTGGAGCATGTTGTCGCTGTTGTGGTGAAGCTCTTCGTTTATCATGAAAGCGCGGATGAACGGTGTCACCAAGAGCCTGTTTGTGCACCTTAGGCCAGACATGAATCCATCAGGAGGAGAATGATGCCACAAACGGTTCCCCGGGAAGATCTCGAAGCAGCCGCTACACACACACACACACATACACGCGCGGAATTCTTTCCGTTTGGATGCCATTCAGCATCGAGAAAGATCCGGAAAATAATCTGCCAGTTCCTCTGGGAATTTAAAAATTACATTCATGTGAAAGAGTTTATTTGAATGTTTTCTATCCATGTAACACTGTGACCAAATACATTTGGTTTTGTGATTTTTCAATCAATCGCAATTAACAGGATAGCTCCTGAAGATTATTCTTCCCCATCAGTAGGATATTTTCGTATCCAATATTGGATGCATAAAACCTTGTACCTCCAACGTAACGCTCTCGTTTTCGAAGTCCCCCAAATATTCATTTATTCATTCATTCAGAATGGATTCAGATTCAACTTCAAACAAAGGATCACTGAATCAACGATAGTCCTACGTCACCATTGCGGTTATACCATAGATATAACCCACTTTCTGTTTTTTTTTCATTTTGTCTCTAATGACTAACCATTTTTCAATAACGTGTTACTGCATTACATTTTAATTTTGATTGCTTCGCTTGTTTGTTCTTGTGGTTTTGGTTACTGTTTTTTCTTTGTCTTTGTTCTATTGCATCAACTAACATTTGAACGCTGAATAGCTTGGTTTGGTATTATTTTTTGTTTTTTGTTTTTTGATAATTTAACACTGATATTTTTCCTCGTAGAGAAAGCTTCTTCAACGTATCAAAAGTTCAGAAAAAGAAGCTTTGCAACAACGATCACACATGCAATCCAGCGGGACAAGAGAGGGTTTCACTAATAGATGGCGCATGAGCGGATGAAAAGATATTGGCGCTGCAAGCGAATGAAGACCGTATGCATCTCTTATTCCCTTCGATTAAGATTAGGCCTTGTTACAAATTTTCTTAATGTATTAATTCTACGGGACAAAGCAAGAGACGGTGAAAAATCGTTTAAAATTTCTTCGAGCTCTCTCAGCGAACAGCTAATGTCTAATTTGGTAATCGCATCATTGTTTTCGCAGCAATATTTTTTCTAATTCGATACATACGGCCTACCATTGATAAACGCTTCGAAGCGCTAAATTCAAAATATGCTGAAATCTTCTTAGGATAAAACAATGCTTAGCGCCTAATAACACTTCTACATCGATAGCTCACTCAAAAATCTAACGCATCCTTTTAGCTTAAAATTGGCCATTGATTTCACTCAATCTAGGAAACACTTCGTACAAAAATATTGACTGATATTCAAGCGTATTGCGTTATTGTTATGAACATGATTTGTTGTTTCCTGTTCCACCTTATCCTAATGTAAACTTTTGCCAAAAACGGAATTGGGAACAATCAAAACAGACCATTGTTGAATGAAAAACAGTACATACTAGAAGATTATAGTGGAGAAAATTACATGACGGATTTCGCGCCAACTTGTCTATGGAATTGGCATGACCCTCTCAGAACTTAATGAAACTTTCTGGGCGTGAAGACCTTACCTAATTAAGCAACTTGCCATACTTAGAAAATTTATCTAGACTAACATATGAAAAGGGCTAAATATTTTTGATCATATTTTTATAAAATTTTTGACGAAGGACTACGTCTTACATTAAGGGAACAGGTCACGTTTTTATGGAATAAAGTTAACGTTAATAGCTTTTTTTGCTGCGAACGGATTTTAACGATTTTCATACCAATCGAATCAGAAACTTTCTAAGATTCGTTTGATATGCTATTATTTGCAATCCCATAGTCTGTATATGGTTTAAATTGATGAAAATTGGAAGCATTCCCATTTGCTCATACATTTGTTCTGTCCTTTTGTGTGCTTTCCCGAACAGAGAAACTGATGCAGCCGCTAGAATAGAAACAGTCGGAGACGAATGAATCGTTGGATTTAAAGTCTCCGTTAATAAAGGAAAAGAAGTAGAAGAATAGACACAACAAAGGGGGATAGCGAAAAGAGAATATTTGCGAAGTAAGTAAGCTGTCGCCTGCGTATAAGTATTGCATCTCCTCTGAGGAAAATTCTTAGAATCTTTTTGTGCCCGAAACAACAAAGGCCGCTTATTCTGCTCGTTTTGTGTTTTTTGTTTCCCCTCGAGCAGTGAACGCTAGCGAATATTTCACTTGAAGTTTATCGCTGCAACTGTGTGCATTTGTTAGACACGTGCTTGATACTTGCTGAATGGCGATGCACGGAAGATGCCTCTTGTTAAATACCAAGTACAATGCGTGCATTGATTTAAAGAAAAAAATTGCGACACATGACCAATCAGTATATTGTTCTCGCAAAGGCAAGAAAGAATCGTTGCTTCTCGAGATGATTCTACAAAACCACGCAAGCTATTAAACTTTCGACGTATTCGCAAATAATATCCGAAATGATAAACCAACAAATTTTTAAAAAAATATTGCGTAGTTCTACGTCTCAAGCGGTCATGTATCGGATACAACCCCTCGATTTTTTTTGACGTAGAACTACGTCTTTCAGGAAGGGTGCCAAATCAGAAAACAGGTCACGTTTTTATGAAATAAAGTTAACGTTAATAACTATTTTCACTGTGAACGAATTATCATTATTTGTACACCAATCGAATCGGAAATTCTCTAATATATATATATATATATATATATATATATATATATATATATATATATATATATATATATATATATATATATATATATATATATATATATATATATATATATATATATATATATATATATATATATATATATATATATATATATATATATATATATATGCTATACATTACAATTCGCTGTAAAATGTCAAGCGTTATTTAAAGGCCCTAACTGACAAGTATTGATTGGCCCGATTTACGTTTTCCTCAACACAGACTTCAAAATCGATGTACCTGTGGAAATCCATGAAATCATGCAAGTCGGGGTTATTTTTGTTCCTACCGAGCTGTGTTTCCCTAACACGGACTTCAAAATCAATGTGCCTGGAGGAATCCGCTTTGTCAAAACATGGAAGTCGGAGGTATATTTTTCCCACTGAGCAGTGTTTCACTAACACGGACTTTTAAATTAATGTGCCTGTGGGAATCTGCTTTGCAAATACATGCAAGTCAGGGGTATTTTTGGTGTTGAGTACTTTTGTACTCGCTTGTGGTTCTGCAGACCGGAGTATGTTTCCCTAAACGTACTTTTAAACTGAGAAGCATGGGTAAATGAACTTTCGCGGTTCGAGAACTTCGTAAACATGAGATCGTTTGACAATTCTTCCGTTCACATATTTTGATAGTCCTAGGCATCATATCAAACTTAAAATGACGTTCAATAAATTTATTTGTAACGAAGAACATAATCTATTACAAAAATGTCGATGCATTCTTAAATAATATTCGAAGTGGTAAACAAGTGGATTGCATAATAAAAAAGCGTAATTCTACGTCGAAAATATGCAGTCGTGCCCTAGATACAACCCCTTACAATTTTTACTCGAAAATGGTAAGTCCTACGAAAAAGTGATATATGGAAAAGTGAGGATAATAGTTGAATATTCAGAAAAAAATACTGAAACTTTTTTTTTAATCCTACACAGAAAAAAATACTGAATCTTTTTTTTTAATCCTACGCTGAAAAAAAAACGATTCCAATAATTAAAAATCGATTTTCTCAAAATGGTCATCTCAGATTTTGATGAAATGGCATTGATGAATTATTAGATACCTAAATCCACAACAACTATTTGATATCTGACCGACCGATCAAGAGATTTTTGGCAGATGGCTATTGTTTGAGGGCTGTCGTTGTTCTCTGAATTGAAACATATTGTATTTCACTACAAAAACAAGCTGAAAACTGTACTTTAACATCCAAGGGTCACCATCAATCCATTTTTACCTGTTATTGATTTTTTCTATAACTGTACACTAGGTTTGCAGCGAAAATGGTCATGCTAAATTTCAAAAACCGACCATGCATATTTTGTTTATTGACCCACGAAAAAAATTCAAAATTGCAAAATTTCAGCTCAATCGGACATGATTTAGGAGTGCCTGAAAGCGCTCGAAATTTTGTTTTTTTTATCCTCAAAAATCTAATGATCACCAAAATTTTAATGGTCGGTTTTTTGAAACTCGATGATGAAATTGTTTCCATACATCCATTGCCACCCTACTGTAGACTCAAAAACAATACAAAGTACAAAAAATAGAAAATTTTCGAGAAAAAATCTTGAAAAAGTGTTTTGCCTTGAATACGCACAAGTTGCAGTGTATGGAAGAGTTGTAGGCAACATATTTATCTATTATTTCATCAAAATCTGAGATGACTATTTTGAGAAAATCGACTTTTAGTTTTTGAAATCAATTTTTTTCAGTGTTGGATTTCAAAACATATTTTTTTCTGAAAATTCAATTATTTATTTATTTAATAAAACTCTTCAATATATCACTTTTTTGTAGGACTTGCCATTTTTGAGTAAGAAAAAAGTTTAAGAAAATGATCAAAAATATTTTGCTTTTTCCATATGCTAGTCTAGATATTTTTTTCGGAAAACTAAGTATGCCAAGTTGCTTAATTAGGGGGCCTCCGTAGCCACATTGGTTGCGCGTTCGCTTAGTAAGCGATCGATCGTGAGTTCGAAACTCAGGGCCCTCATTGACCATCTTTGTGTTGTTACAGAATAACTCCGTCCACGCAACAATCATCAGCGATGGAGATCGATCCACGGTCGAAATATGATCGATTCATCCATACAACTGCTCTGCTCTGCAAGACACATCGGGCTGCTGTTCTATAAATAACTCAACAATGATCAATCAACTGTCTCCGCTGTCCGGTCTAACTGGATAATGGAAGAACAGATAGAAAACTCTTACGCCTAAATGGCTGCTACTGTGTAAATGTGTACCATATGGAATGGTATAGAAGGGAATACTCTAACGCCGAAAAATGGCAACTGTGTAGTGTGCTAATTATAGATATGATAAATATGTGACATGTACACGATTAAAATTCGGCTCTGTTACAACTAAAATGCCAATGAGCCTAAAATAAATAAAAGGGACAAAAAAAAAGTTGCTTAATTAGGTATGGTCTTGATGCTCAAAAAGATTCATTAGGTTCTGAGAGGGTCATGCCAACATCTGGTCGAGTTGGCGCGAAATCCGTCCATTGTTTAATGAAAAACATTACTAAAAGATTATAGTGGAGAAAATTACATGAAACATTGGATTGTTGCCACCACAAAAAAAAATTACCAATCAAATTCTGGAAACACCCGATTTTAAGGAAACCTGATTCATTCACAATGTCGACAGCAAACGGAAGCAAATAAAGATGTGCGAAGAAAAATTGTAATTTATAAATAATCTGTTTGTAACTAAGACGACTAGGATTAAACCATTTTGGATGCTTGTGGTTTATCCGAGAAAAAACACATCCAAAATATACTTATTAATAGGTGTTCACAATGTATACATAAATACATCAGCATTCTGCGATACGCTTCGAAGCCAAACAAGCGCATCATGAGTGAGATTGAGTTTTTTTCCACATGGAACCGCAACATAGCTCTTCTCTGCTTCAATATAATTTCATATCCTAAACTTCGTCGGCTTCTTTAGCTTGGATACTCGCTGCTTGCTGACTGCTAGCTCCGTCAGCGCTCTTCCGGTCGACCTCATCCTGATCCTCAACATCCATTTGTTGAAGGTCCTTACTTTTACTACTTTTCGCCCCCTGAGAATTCGAGGCGTCGTCTCCATCCTCCTCATCGTCTTCATCTTCCTCCTCGATCAGTTTCCTTGCCAGTCGGACAGCTTCAAATTCATTGTAATGCGCTTTACGGCGCCGGGCAAATTCCAGCTTTTGTTTCTTTTGTTCCTCGGTGAGTTCTTCCTCCTCTTCGGGAGATTCCTCATCTTCTTCCGACACCGAGGCGCTACGCGAATGGGCCGCCACTCGAAGCCTAAAACAAAGTTTTAATAAATCGATTTAATTTGAAAGCGCACACAGACTCTCCCTAAACCGCCTTATCTGCTCACTTCAACCAAAGCGACAAACAACAAACATAAAAAGCCGATGCGATCAAGCGAAACAAATACAAGCATGTTCCATTCGAAGTCACAAAAATTCGAATAACCTTTCCATGTGTTATCCCTCTTGGCGACGGTCGCACGAAAAATTGTATGTCGTAAATACGACGCCGCGCGTGTGAGAGACTCATCTCCATATGTTTTCCATGTCTTTCTCCACAATATTTACTCACTTTTCCGCCAGCAACTCGGCGTCCAGCTGATCGACATCCGTATGCTCCACGTAATTATATGGCGTCTTCGGTTCGTCCACCTTCATGTGACCGTAGTCCTTGTCCGGCGGGTGGTATGTCTGCAGAACATTCAGCTCGTCAAATTTAGCGCTCTTCCGGTGACTACTGTAAATAAAAAAAAAACGGCAATCAATCAGCCTCCCATAAACATCCCCCGCCGTTTGGCACTCACCTCGACGCGGCAGCAGAAGGCGTGTGCTTATCGAAGCTGCTGGATGACTTCAGGATGCCCTTGCAGGGCTTTTTCGCATCCGGCGAGTCCGTGTTGAGGGACATTTTACGCACTCTCGATTCTGCACTAATTTTGACGAATTTCCTGCAAACGGTTCACTGCCGAAAACATAAAATTTGCTCAGTTATAGCACACAAAGATAGGCCGTCATGCAATTTTCCACTGAAATTTTGATCTGACTCAGAAGCAATTTGTAATACAGTGCGACAATATTCGCATCAGCAAAACACAAAGTTTACTTTGTTTATATCCAATCGCATTGAAACCAAACAAAAACACAATAAGCAACAAAATGATATCGACAAAATCCTCGATTGGTATTCGGCTGCTGCCGCCGCTTTCTCCACGGTCTCCAGATTGCGAATTCTTACCGAGAAAAAAAATCCACCCTTTCTCCTGCTCAACACCTGATCACTGTGAGAAACACTGAAGCACTTTTTCGTTATCACCTTGTCACGCCAAATGATTCGCTTCGGAGCCGCACAGTTTGCGCAGTTCGATGAAATGCCAGCAAGCGATTGTTCACAACAATGCACTTTTCTTCGGGAGGAAAACGGTTGAGAAAATACTGCTGCTGCTGCGGCTTTGATAATCTTTTGTTGGTTCTAATGAAAGGGCTCTGCTTTCTCCTCGGAGCTCTTGCAAAATCGGCAATTTTTCATGCCAATTTTCGCGATATATCTGACATTTGGAAGCAGGAGGGCTAACTTCACTCGTGCCAGTAATGAAGCATTGCCAGCAATCTCAAATCAAAAGAATGAAATATTACACTCTCGAGAAAAATTGGTATGTATGAGGAATTTTTTGGTAAATACTACCAATGATTAGTAATTTTTTGCAACATTGGTAAACAAACGTCAAATCGGCCAGTATAACCCATTATAAGCAGTCGGTTCAGCGTAAATCTTTATTTTTGCTACATATTATTTTTTATTATTACATTATTATATTTCTGCTATGCTAATTACTATTATCTGCTTTATTGAACCTAAGACAAGACGTGACAACTGGCTTCTTACTCTTCTTTCTGCATTTTCGTCGACCAAGTGCTAGATAACAGGAAAGCGAGATGTGACGGTTGCCAAATGATATAAAATCTCGGAAGATTATTTTCCAATGAAAAACATGTGTTCTTCGTATCATGTATTTTCAGAGCTGCACCATTTTTGACGTAGGACTACGTCTTTCATTTCTATACCGGGGTGTAAAATCAAAGTTTCGAAAACGAAAGCGTTACGCCGGAGACCGAGATTTTGAGCGTTAATAGCTCCTAAACAACTGAACGAAATGGTATGATAAACACTTCATTCGAAAGATAAAATGTCTACGCGTTATATACTTGTTACTTTTTGATCCAAAAACTTGTTTCAATAGTCTTAAAATTGCTTTCAAAACAGGCTATTGAAATCACCAATCGGTATATAAGCGAGCGGCGCTCGGAAATCCACTCAGTTCTAATTGAACAGCGATTGGAGCATGTTGTCGCTGTTGCGGTGAAGCTCTTTATTTATCATGAAAGCGCGGATGAACGGTGTCACCAAGAGCCTGTTTGTGCACCCTAGGCCAGAAGGGAATCTATCAGGAGGAGAGTGATGCCACAAACGGTTCCCTGGGAAGACATCGCTACACACACATACACGCGCGGCTATTAACAGGTGGTTATCGAGTTGGCATTAACCACTGGTGGGCTTCCAGTATCGAGGAAAATGTGGAAATAACTAATCGTTACTGAGAATAATCTGCCAGTTCCTCTGGGAATTTTCAAAATATATTCATGTGAAAGAGTTTAATTGAATGTTTTCTATCCATGTTACACTGTGACCAAATATGTTTCAATCAAGTGCTATTAACAGGTGGTTATCGAGTTGGCATTAACCACTGGTGGGCTTCCAGTATCGAGGAAAATGTGGAAATATCTAATCGTTACTTAAAATAATCTGCCAGTTCCTTTGGGAATTTTCAAAATATATTCATGTGAAAGAGTTTAATTGAATGTTTTCTATCCATGTAACACTGTGACCAAATATGTTTCAATCAAGTGCTATTAACAGGTGGTTATCGAGTTGGCATTAACCACTGGTGGGCTTCCAGTATCGAGGAAAATGTGGAAATCTCTAATCGTTACTGAAAATAATCTGCCAGTTCCTTTGGGAATTTTCAAAATATATTCATGTGAAAGAGTTTAATTGAATGTTTTCTATCCATGTAACACTGTGACCAAATACATTTGGTTTTGTGGTTTTTCAATCAATCGCAATTAACAGGATAGCTTCAGAAGATTATTCTTCCCCATCAGTAGGATATTTCCGTATCCAATATTGTATGCGCCCGCAATCGGTTATTGCTCAGTCGCCGAAAGTTCCGAGCTCAGAGAGTTCATTCCCCTCTAGTTTGCCTTCCAAATTGCCATCGTAAACCACACCTTCTCTCGATTCAATCACACACAAAAAGCATACTTAAGCGATATTCTGGTGGTGAGACACATTCATTTTTCGTGAGGACATCGACAAGACAACATCGTTGCCTAACGTGCTGGAGGAGGTGGACGGCGAAGGATCGACACATACACGCGCAGAACTCTTTCCGTTAGGATGCCATTCAGCATCGAGAAAGTTCCGGAAAGATCTAATCATTGCTGGAAAATAATCTGCCAGTTCCTTTGGGAATTTTCAAAATATATTCATGTGAAAGAGTTTAATTGAATGTTTTCTATCCATGTTACACTGTGACCAAATATGTTTCAACCAAGTGCTATTAACAGGTGGTTATCGAGTTGGCATTAACCACTGGTGGGCTTCCAGTATCGAGGAAAATGTGGAAATATCTAATCGTTACTGAAAATAATCTGCCAGTTCCTTTGGGAATTTTCAAAATATATTCATGTGAAAGAATTTAATTGAATGTTTTCTATCCATGTAACACTGTGACCAAATATGTTTCAATCAAGTGCTATTAACAGGTGGTTATCGAGTTGGCATTAACCACTGGTGGGCTTCCAGTATCGAGGAAAATGTGGAAATATCTAATCGTTACTGAAAATAATCTGCCAGTTCCTTTGGGAATTTTCAAAATATATTCATGTGAAAGAATTTAATTGAATGTTTTCTATCCATGTAACACTGTGACCAAATATGTTTCAATCAAGTGCTATTAACAGGTGGTTATCGAGTTGGCTTCCAGTATCGAGGAAAATGTGGAAATAACTAATCGTTACTGAAAATAATCTGCCAGTTCCTCTGGGAATTTTCAAAATATATTCATGTGAAAGAGTTTAATTGAATGTTTTCTATCCATGTAACACTGTGACCAAATATGTTTCAATCAAGTACTATTAACAGGTGGTTATCGAGTTGGCATTAACCACTGGTGGGCTTCCAGTATCGAGGAAAATGTGGAAATATCTAATCGTTACTGAAAATAATCTGCCAGTTCCTTTGGGAATTTTCAAAATATATTCATGTGAAAGAATTTAATTGAATGTTTTCTATCCATGTAACACTGTGACCAAATATGTTTCAATCAAGTGCTATTAACAGGTGGTTATCGAGTTGGCATTAACCACTGGTGGGCTTCCAGTATCGAGGAAAATGTGGAAATAATTAATCGTTACTGAAAATAATCTGCCAGTTCCTCTGGGAATTTTCAAAATATATTCATGTGAAAGAGTTTAATTGAATGTTTTCTATCCATGTAACACTGTGACCAAATATGTTTCAATCAAGTACTATTAACAGGTGGTTATCGAGTTGGCATTAACCACTGGTGGGCTTCCAGTATCGAGGAAAATGTGGAAATAACTAATCGTTACTGAAAATAATCTGCCAGTTCCTCTGGGAATTTTCAAAATATATTCATGTGAAAGAGTTTAATTGAATGTTTTCTATCCATGTAACACTGTGACCAAATATGTTTCAATCAAGTACTATTAACAGGTGGTTATCGAGTTGGCATTAACCACTGGTGGGCTTCCAGTATCGAGGAAAATGTGGAAATATCTAATCGTTACTGAAAATAATCTGCCAGTTCCTTTGGGAATTTTCAAAATATATTCATGTGAAAGAGTTTAATTGAATGTTTTCTATCCATGTAACACTGTGACCAAATACATTAGGTTTTGTGATTTTTCAATCAATCGCAATCAACAGGATAGCTTCTGAAGATTATTCTTCTCCATCAGTAGGATATTTCCGTATCCAATATTGGATGCATAAAACCTTGTGCCTCCAACGTAACGCTCTCGTTTTCGAAGTTCTCCAAATATTCATTCATTCAGAATGAATTCAGATTCAACTTCATACAAATGATCTCTATATCAACGAGAGTCCTACGTCACCCTTGCGGTTATACCATAGATATAACCCACTTCCTGTTTTTTGTGTTAATTCTTCAACCGAATGTCACATATTTCAAACAATACGTACTTTCCTGTTATTTTGGTATGCAAAAAAAATTAAATGTGGAGAGATAAAGAAAACTAGAAAACGTAGATTTGACAGTAGGAGTATATGTTGAAATACATGAATTAAATTCATAGTTCATTTTATTTATCAAGAGATTATGGGCCTTACCGTTTACACACCACGATGAAATCAAAATGAACGACGCGCCATTAAATTTCGTTTCACGAGTTAAAGAAAATTATGCGTTTTCAGGTAGAAATTATGAATAAAAATTTAAAAAACTATTTCGCCAGTTCAATTCATCCGGGGTTTGTTTTGATTTGTGTTTTGACATTTGAAAGAAAATTGAAGGGGTGATCAGTGAGTTTTTTCCATGAATTTAATCCAACAGTCAAGTAAATTCACAATATTTTGTTGATTAAAAAATGCAGACGCTCCGTCAAATATTTTGCTATAAACAGTGCTTCGCCATAAAAAATTCTCAAAACCCCTAATCTATCCTTACGCAAAATTAATTTACACATTGTACATCTCTAGGCGTAAACTGTCAAAAGAAATAGATCAAAACAGAGAAAAGTCAAAAGAGAAGAAGAATGATAAAGTTTGGCCAATTATTCGTACACTTTTCTGTCTGCTAATTCTAATTTTCTGTTTTGTGCGTGTAAATTTCTGTTAAAATTTGCCTACTGTGTCTACTATTGGACCTTTCATCACGATAACCCTGGAAGCAAACTGGAGCAAGTGTCCTACCGATTTGACTTGCAACGCGAGACTCGTTTTACGCAAATCAGCACTGCATCAGCGAAAAATTGTATCGAACAAAAATTCGCTCCACACCTCAATGACATGATAACGAGCTGCCACTCCAGATGATTTGTCTCGGTAACCGGAAATGCTCAAAACGCTTGCCCTGCGATGCTTTCGCCGATACAAGGTGTTTTTCCTGATTGGATTGCTTATCGTGGGAGCGCAAATCTTTCTCGCGTATAAGCTCCTCAAGATTCCCGTATCCGGCACCGGTAGCGATGAGGAGCGAGACCTCAGCAAGCGACTGTACGAGAAGTACGTCAAGAAGGTAGCGGGTTCGAATTTGTCTGCCGACGATGAAGATCCGGCGGGAAATGCGCAGCAGCAGCTGTCGCACGTGGCCCCCGAGAAGGGAACTGGCGGGCGGGAAATTAGGAAAGAATCCGCCGGCAGAACATTTCTCAACTTGAACGATCTGGACTTTGTGCCCCCGTGTGATCTTCACAGCAAGGAGACGATTTCGGCGATTCACCGGGCACGAAGTCAGCACTGCAAGAAGCAAATAGTGGATATCGCGTGTGCGATTCAGAGTGGCTCATTCTACCCGCAACGACTGCCAAACTTTTGCCCCAATGGCGATTTTGTCCCGAATCGCGAGCTTGGGTGTTATCGGGATGAGAAGAATTTTAGAATCTTATCTGGTTATTATACGAATTTCAAGACGACAAATTCTCCCATCAAGTGTATTCAGTTATGCTTACAATCAGGATTTTTGTATGCCGGAGTTCAATATTCGTATGTTTCTTTCGTGAATTGTGAAATGTTTTCTCTCATTCAGGAATGTTTGTTTTCAGGAGCGAATGTTTCTGCGGTGATGAGCCACCGAAGGCATCCGCAAAGCTGCCAGACTCAAGCTGCAATATGAAATGCACCGGTGACCCGAAGCAAGCATGCGGCGGGTATTTTACGACAAATGTTTACGAAACAGGAATTGCTAGTAAGTGATTAGCGTTACGCATATATTATTTAATCGTTTGATACAATGTATGTTTTTGTAGAATTCAGTCCACAAACGACGGAAGTGACTCCGAAAGCAGGGAAGGAACCTGTTCGAATAGCATTCCTGCTTACCCTGAACGGTCGGGCGCTGCGACAGGTTCATCGTTTGCTGAAAACTTTGTACAGTACAAGACACTACTACTTTATTCACGTTGATGAGGTTGGTTAGAGCAATATTTGGTTCATTTTGTGATAGGATAATAAGCTTATTAATTGCAGCGTCAGGAGTATCTGTACCGAGAATTGCTAAAGTTGGAGCCGTTCTTTCCCAACATACGAGTTTCACGCAACCGATGGTCCACAATTTGGGGTGGCGCATCACTTCTGCAAATGCTACTCTCGTCCATGGAACATCTGCTGAAGGAAACGCCCGACTGGGAGTGGGATTTTGTGATGAATCTGAGCGAAAGCGATTTTCCCGTCAAGACGCTGGATAAGTTGGTGCGCTTTCTCAGTGCCAATCGGGGAAAGAACTTCGTTCGAAGCCACGGTCGCGAAGTGCAGCGTTTTATTCAAAAACAAGGGCTGGATCGGACGTTTGTGGAGTGTGATAACCACATGTGGCGAATTGGTGATCGAGTGCTGCCTTCCGGTGTGCAGATTGACGGCGGAAGTGACTGGATCTGTCTGTCGCGAGATTTCACGCAGTACGTAACGGAGGGAAGGGTAGGGGACGAACTCGTGGAGGGTTTGTTGATTATATTTAGACAAACGATACTGCCAGCGGAGTCGTTTTTCCACACGGTTCTGCGTAATTCCAAGTTTTGCAATAGTTATGTGGACAATAATTTACACGTGACGAACTGGAAGCGAAGACTGGGCTGTAAATGTCAGTACAAACAGATAGTGGATTGGTGCGGATGCAGTCCAAATGATTTTAAGCCTGAGGATTGGGTGAAGCTGTACGGCACCGAATCGAAACAGTTTTATTTCGCGAGGAAATTCGAGCCAATTATAAACCAAGAAGTGATTCTGCAACTGGAGGAATGGGTACACGGGCCGTACCCAGCGGATTATCCAAATCTTCACTTATATTGGCAGAATTTCTATCACCTAGAAGACAAATCAACGCCAACAGACGGAGCGTTGTTGAATGTTGTGTATAGCATTCTCAGATTGATTGCCAATGGTGAGCAGAAACAATTTCAGGAGCCTTTTCGGATACGAGAGTTGAATCACTTCCTAGACTACGATCGCTATAAAGGATTTCTTATTTTGTATGATGTCGCAATCGATGGTCAAAATTGTCTCTTGGAGACTCGAGTTCAGCCTAATAACACAGCTCAGGTGTCCAAATCTGCTCCCCTCGGTCGGCGGTTAACGCAGCTGGAAGTTAGTGGGGATTTCGATCAGAAAGAGCAAGTATCGCGAAACTTCCAGCGCACCATTGGAACCAATTCCGATTTAGTATTAATATTTCGCCTAGCCGGATCACGTGCGAATAAAAATGTTACTAGTTATACACTAACGATTCTGTGGATGGACCCTCGTGGTATTCTAGCCGATTCCAGCGAGCTGACCATCGAAGATAATCCATCCGGTCCGCTAGAGAATTTAATACATTTCAGCAAGGCTGGCAATCTGAAACAACCTCTTCTGACAGGCGTTTGGACCGCAAAGCTGGTCCACAGAAAGGTTCTTCTGGGGGTCACCCGCTTTCTGGTGGTTAGCAGCCTTCCGCTGGCTGGCACCAATCAAACAACCAAAGAGCAGGAACAGGAGCAGCTAGATAGGTTAGTACAGCAGTTTTTTACAATTAAGGAAACCTGTTGGGTGGAGAATGGGGGGAGACAAACGGGCAGCCCAGAAGGACACCAAGAGTGGCCAACAAAAGAGTGCAGCGCGACGAACTGGAGTAGCTTCGCGCCGGATCCAAAAAGTAATATCTATGCGGTCGCCGAGCGACAGTCGGATGGATTGAGTTTCGTGTAATGATAGGTTCGATGTTGCTCAGCTTGCTAGTTCTACCCCTCGATTTGCTGGCCAGTCCGTGGTGAACGACGGACATGTTGTTTTGTCCTCTGTGACGATCTTTATGAGGATGGGATTGAACTATGTGCCAGGATTCAGAGTTTCCCGTGAAATTGAAGTTATGTAAATCGATTAAATCGTTTTCCGGTGTTTTTATGTGTCAATTTCAGGAAATAAGATTGCAATTCACGTAATACATGTTTCATAAAAGGTTAGCGACATTGCTATATGCCAACATCATTGGCCTGACGATATATTTAATTCAAGATTTTCCCGTGATTGAAGAAAATCTTCTAAATCCGAATATCTTTAACGACAGAACGATCCTAGAGAAATTTCGTTGTCTCAATGAGCATTACTTGCGTTTACCAGTACAGTAATTTACATTGAATGCGACATTTTACTAATTGGACAGACCTGTAATACGACACGTTTAATGAGACATTTTTGTAAACATCGAGTTTGGGGCCCAAATTATGACCCCACATTGAAAGTCGCAACAAGAGAAATTAGGTCGTAAAATTGTCAATTTTCGTGTCGAAATGTGTACGTTGATAAAAAACTGGGTTTCGCATAACAATTTAACAGAATTTATAAAAATGCTATAAAATTTTCATAATTAAAATATAAAGAATCGCGTAACTCGTCCAGTTTGAATGTGCTAGCTCGTTTTGCCAAGCCTTTCTTTAACGCATGTGATACAGTTGCTGTGTTTGCCTGGTTGAGTGTGAGAGAAGAAAGGTGCAGAGCTCACAGGGCGCTTACAGCGTGCATATGTATTAGTGATCTGTTGGGCAGGCAAAAGAGATCGCTGCATAGGATTTATATGGATCGACAAGATTGAGCTTTGTTTAAATAATTATTTTAGCGGAATAGTTATAAAAATTACGCGCTACACTATATTAATAACATGCGAATATATGTCTCTTTACATAAAAACTTTTACTTTTAGCGTCAAAGCCATATACACGGAGAAAAATAGAAATTTCTGTTATGGCTATGATCCATATTGATGGAAGCAGATTGAATATTCAAAAAGTTTCACAGAAACAATGCAAATTGCACATTACGATTTTTTTTATTCTTTATTATAGAGACTTTCAGCCGTAGGCTGGTTCATCTCTTAAACATTACGATTGTATGGCCAGATTAGGTGAAGTGTGCTCCCATTTAGGCTTTGTGCTTTTTGCCCTGAATTGCTGGTATCGTGAAGAAGTAAACTATAATGAATATTCGTGTGCAGATATCCTTATTCGGTGGTTAGTTTCGCCAAAAAAGCAGATGTTGAAATTAAGAACATATTCAGTCAGAAAGATCAACCAACCTTCAGATATGATTTCCGGGTACCTGAATGCTCTGCGGAGGAGTGAAATATGGTTATAAGAAAATTGATCGGAAACGAAGAAAATCCATCAATTGGCTAATTCATGGAAAATACAAGGAAGCATTCGAACGTGAGCTCGAGCCTCTGTGCCTTGAATCTAGGTCCGAATATGCTGATAATCCTTTCCTGTTATTTTTTCGATTCAAATCTAGTGGGAAAGTCGCTCAATGAACATCGCGAAATAGGTGCTAGTAAGTTAAGCAATATGCGTCACACAAAAGCTCTTGTTCGGTAAATAGCTTGCCCAACTGTTTCACAAACTTCATGTTAGCTCTATGAAATATTGCGCGCTAATAGAAAAATCTCACTATATTTGAATCATCTACAAGAACATCGATTGATAATAAATCCGCTTCTGCTGCACAGAAGCTACGAATGTAAACAAATTATGTTTGCCAAACAGAGTTGTGGTCTTTCTACTAACGTGAAATATTTCGTAGACCTAACATAAACTTTGTGAAGTAGTTAGGCAAGCTGTTTCATGACAAGAGTTTTTGAGAGACGCATATTACTTAATTCAATAGCACCTATTCCGCGATGTTCATTAAGCGACTTTCCCAATAGATTTGAATCGAAAAATTGGCAGGAAAGGATTATCAACATATTCGGACCTAATTTAACTCTTTGGGGTCGTTTGTTTGCTCTCAGCCACCACAGCAAGAAACCATGTTAATCTTATTTTTTTCTCAACCAAGTATCAGTTTATGCTTTCCTAAACGAAGCATCATGTCTAGTGAACCTGTTCACCGATCAATAAGGTGCTCCTATGAGTAATAGATAACGGTACCCAGTATCAAACAAAGTACTCACCCACACAAGACAATGCACAGTGCGTTGAATGGAATGTGGGACTAAAATTATAACAGTAGAATTTAGCCATTGTAACACTTCGTTATGACGGAGAAGATTGTTCATAAGTATCAGAACTACTGTTTGCATAAGTATCTCATTTTATTTGAATAATCGCATAAGTGTCTCAAGCGACAACATCTTTGTTCTTCTAAAGAGAAAAGTTCTGATAATCTCGGACCACAGAAATCATTATTTGAGTAACTACTGGTTTGAATTATATTGAAGTAGTTGTTTTTAAAGAGCAAAATAATAGTTTGCATAAGTGTATTATGTAATTTGAATAATCTCATGTGAAAAACCTTTGTTTGTTAAAAGAGAAAAGTGCTGATCTTTTCGGATAAACATTTCTGGCATTATTTACACATTTGATGTAATAAAAGACAAAAGTCATATTTAACGGATAATAAAACTAAAATTATATGTGTTGATTATACTTCATATGATTTACTCTTGGAGAGGGTTGCGGAAGATTTCACATGAAGACGAATTATAAAATATAATTTTTATATGAAAACCCCACATCGAAACACATTGTTGAGTTAACACATATACATAGTTTATAAAACATAAATATAATTTTTATTTTTCATAATCTTGTATTTATCACTGCTTTTTCAAGGAAATATAATTCCGACCAGTACGACAGCCATGGTCAAATTTAATACGACCGCAAAGGGTTAAAGTTTTTTTTCCATGAATTAGCTAATTGATGGATTTTCTCCATTTCCGATCAATTTTCTTATAAACATATTTTACTTCTCCGCAGGGCATTCAGGTACCCGGAAATCATAACTGGGGGTTGGCTGATCTTTCTGGCTGAATATGTCCTTAATTTCAACATAATCAATCGCTTTTTTAGCGGAACTAACCACAGATTAATGATATCTGCACACGAATGTTTATTATAGTTTACTTCTTCACGAGACTTACATTCCAGGGCAAAAAGCACAAAGGAACATATTCACCTAATCCGGCTATACAATCGTAATGTGCAGTTTTCACTGTTCCTGTGCAACTTTTCACTTTTCAATTTCCATTGATATAAATCATAGCCAAAACAGAAATTTTAAATTTTCTCCGTGTATATGACTTTGACGCTAGAAGTAAATATTTTGTTTTACGGACTTATATGTTCGCATGTTATTAATATGGAATAGCACGTAATCTTTGTAACTATTCCGGTAAAATTATTATTTAAACAAAGCTCAATCTTGTCGATCCATATATATCCTATGCAGCGATCTCTTTTGCTTGCCCAACAGATCACTAACACATATGCACGCTGCAAGCGCCCTATTGCATAAGACAGGGGTTTCAAATGGTGCTCCGCGGGAAATTTGTGCTCCGCGAATTTATAGCAAATTAAGCACCGACCTCGAAAAAAAATTCTTTAAATTCGTGTTATTTATGTTTCGGGACACATCCATATGTGTTTGTATGTGTTGATACATGCTGTGCAAATTCCTGAGGGAGTGTCGGTTACGCAGGCCAAAATTTAAAATATTTTCATTCTCCTTCCTTTGTACCTAAAACATTTCATGAAGGGTGTGTCACATCAAATTGCATCACGGAAAAAACACTGTAGAAATTCGCCCAGTAGACCGATCCTTTTGAAAATATTAGACAGTAAAATAAAAAGTATTAAACAACTTTTGGCATTTTCTTTTTATTCATACTTCGAGCCCAAGCCCGTATGCTCGCACCTTCCTCTTTACCCCGTCCATAAGGTTCTGTATAACGTCAGGTTGTAGTTTTTTTTTTAACTGAAATCCATTTTCTCTTGAAGGCCGCCTCCGATTTGACAACTTTTGGGTTCTTCCGGAGGGCCTGCTTCATAATCGCCCAATATTTCTCTATTGGGCGAAGCTCCGGCGTGTTGGGCGGGTTCATTTCCTTTGGCACGAAGGTGACCCCGTTGGCTTCGTACCACTCCAACACGTCCTTTGAACAGTGGCACGAAGCGAGATCCGGCCAGAAGATGGTCGGGTCCTCGTGCTGCTTCAATAGTGGTAGTAAGCGCTTCTGTAGGCACTCTTTACCGTGCCGGTCATCACGAAGGGGGCGCTCCGCTTTCCGCAAGAGCAGATCGCTTGCCACACCATGTACTTTTTGGCAAACTTGGATAGTTTCTGCTTGCGAATCTCCTCCGGAACGCTGAATTTGTCCTCTGCGGAAAAGAACAACAGGCCCGGCAGCTGACGAAAGTCCGCTTTGACGTAGGTTTCGTCGTCCATTACCAGGCAATGCGGCTTCGTCAGCATTTCGGTGTACAGCTTCCGGGCTCGCGTCTTCCCCACCATGTTTTGCCTTTCGTCGCGGTTAGGAGCCTTCTGAACCTTGTATGTACGCAGGCCCTCCCGCTGCTTGGTCCGCTGGACGAATGAACTTGACAAATTCAGCTTATTGGCGACATCCCGGACCGAACTTCTCGGATCACGTCTAAACTGCTTAACTACGCGCTTGTGATCTTTTTCACTGACGGAGCATCCATTTTTGCCGTTCTTCACCTTCCGTCGATGGTTAGGTTCTCGAAGTATCGTTTTAGTACTCTGCTGACCGTGGATTGGACGATTTCCAGCATCTTACCGATGTCCCGATGTGACAACTCCGGATTCTCGAAATGAGTGCGCAGGATTAATTCACGACGCTCTTTTTCGTTCGACGACATTTTTCCAAATTTACGAAAAATTGACAGTGAAGCATGGCCAACGTGATCTATACACTATTATCTGATTATAAGCGAAAGCTGCAGATATAATTCCTAAAAATTAAAAAATCTACAGCGTTTTCTCCGTGATGCAATTTGATGTGACATACCCTTTATACAATGTTTCTCGTTAGTGTGTTAGTGACAATTTGTGTATAGTTTTTGTATGATATTCTGTCGAATCAATTACAAGATTTAAGTCCACATAGGATTCCAGCGGAGTGATGCCGGGCGCCATCTCTTTGCTTTTTTAAACTCATTGATAGTCATTGTCATTATTAGTTTATTTTTTTATTTTCAATTCATAGTTCTTTAATTTTTCATTCTTTAATTCTTTAGTTTCTTCTCGCCGTCGCGATTGAAAAGTATACTCGGTTATTAACGCAATCAATTACGTAACCGATTGATAACGATATATATTTTTGATCTTATTGGTTTTGCAGGAGTTTTCTCGGTTACATTCTAAGGTTTCCCAAAGTTAACTCTACGCTGTCGCGATTAAAGGGCCTGGCCGGGTAAGGGAGTAAAAAGTACTCCCAAACCAAATCACTAGCTGTATGGCAAATATTGTATAGGATATTGAATAAGAAATATTGTCGGTTTATTTGAACCCCTGTGTGGTTCAACATAGTATCTATAGTGAAAAACGTACTTTTTCGTTTATTTCACGCCATCCTCAAAAGCTTCGAGATAAAAATTTTAAAAAAACGGAATGTGCATCTTACTACGGTGTATCAATAAAAATTATCAAAAAAAATTCATCAAAAATTTTAATACTAAAAAAATATTGAAATTTTGATTTTTTTTTTATTTAGAGGTTAAGTATTACTCCAATTCATATTTAAATGTGTTTCTAGGGCTTTTTTAGATATGTGTGATTTTTTTCAGATTTTTACAAAAAAAAACAATACATGCAAGAAAAAATTACGCTACATGTGGAAAAAAAAACACATACCAACGCATTTAAATAAAAATTTGAGTAAAATTGGGTCTCAGAGTAAGGAAACTCTTCCTATTTCTATACTATTTTTATACTATAATTGATTTTATTAAATTCCTTACTAACCTACTTATTCGCTAGCCGAATGGCTAGCTAGCTACGATGGGAAAAGAGAACGAGCCACATGGCTGTGGCCTTTTTATTATTTTATTCTGCTGAGTATGCATACCGCATACCGCTGACGATGGATGTGCCGCGTGGCGTATACCGGCTGGATTTCCTTACGCAGAGTATTTTTTTTCTAAATTTCGAAATGCCTGAAAATTTATATAATTTTTTTTGTACCGCGAAAAGCACTCTAAAAATTTTGAAAAATAATCATATATACCTAAAATAGACGTAGGAATAAATTTGAATACAAACTAGAGTAGTACTAAATCTCAAAATAAAAAAAATTAATTTCATTTAAAATAAAAATAAAAATTAATTTAAATTTTGTTTTATTATTAGATTACCTGATGAAAAAATAGTTTGAAGATATTTATCGATACACCTAAGTAAGATGTACTTTCAGTATTTTTCCATATTTTTGTCTGAAAGCTATTGAGAATAGCGTGAAAAAAACGAAAAGATGCATTTTTCACCATAGATCCTATGGTGTACCATATAAGGACTCAAATATATGGTACTATTGTCAAAATGTTTTATTTTGTACCCTATACAATATTTTCCATACAGCTGGGGATTTGGTTTGGGGGACTTCTTACTCCCTTACCCAGCCAGACCATTTGGAAATATAAAAAAAAATTTTTTTTGAACCGCGTGACACTGAAAAAAATCTGAAAAAAATCACACATACCTAGAAAAGCCGTAGGAACACATTCAAATATAAATTAGAGTAGTACTGAATCTCTAAATCCCAAAGTTTTTTTTTCAAAATTTCAATATTTTTTAGTACTAAAATTTTTGATGAAATTTTTTTTGATAATTTTTCTTGATACACCGTAGTAAGATGCACATTCAGTATTTTTTTCAAATTTCTATCTCGAAGCTTTTGAGGATGGCGTGAAATATACCTAAAAGTACGTTTTTCACTATAGATCCTATGTTAAACCACATAGGGGTTCAAATAAACCGCCAAAATTTCTTATTTAATATTCTATACAATATTTTCCATACAGCTAGTGATTTGGTTTGGGGGACTTTTTACTCCCTTACCCGGCCAGGCCCTTTGATGAAAGTACATGCGATAAATGATAGAAAAAACAGCTATTGATTGGACAGTTCTTCATTATCAGGATACCTAAAGCTAATCTCTGTCGCGTGCTGTGACAAATGAGATTCTCGGATTTGTGCTTCGTGGAATGATTGACAGTTTGTGTTTACATAACCAAATCACTTACCTCAGTGAATCCTGATTCATACCTCTTCCCACTAACAATTATTCCTTTCTTGATAAACGCTAGGGAACCACGCTATAGAGGCGACCCTTCTGGCCTTCGGGCGGCGAAAATCAAACTAACATTCCTTCCCTACCCCTGGTGACTGTAAGGACGTGGCCGGCGTCGTTGTTGACCATTTAAAGCACAAATCACCGAAACCTGCACAATGAGAATGGTGTGCTACTCCCAAACGTCATTCAGTGCGTTCTTTGTGCAATTTCGCTGGTTCAGGTCAATCACGGAGAGCAACTACGAATTGTACAGTCTACCCAAGCTCAAGCTCACATTGAAAGTCGCCACCAGACGTCGACACTGAACCACACTCATCGCCAATGTCCAATTAAAGGTCAAAGTCGCCTCCAATGCGACACTGAGTGGTACTTCGGCATGTCGCATTAAATGTAAATTACTGTACTTGGTGGGTTTTCTATGCGTGATATAACAAGCCTTGAATGTAGAACGTGGAGATTTCCTGCATAATGTGCTTGACGCCAGCCACTCGGCCACGGAGGTCTGATTCAAATATATAGCCCACCGATTTTGAGTTCTTGAGATTTTTCTTTGTTTCTTGAATTGTCTCCAGAGGAATTACAGCGAGAGTTTATGATATTTATCAACAAAATTTCGAATTCCAAAATGCTTAAAACTGGATGATTGAATGGGAAATCTTTGAATCTTGAATTGTCTCCAGAGGGAGTACAGCGAGAGTTTATGATATTTATCAACAAAATTTCGAGTTCCAAAATGCTTAAAACTGGATGATTGAATGGGAAATGGTCTTTTATTATTCAGGAGGGAAACGATGCCTTGTCTCTTGGTCAGGTCTTGACAATTTTGAAACTAAAAGATGAAAATGACGTTTTTTACTTCTTCCTTTCTCTTCAGTCAATTTCGATTGTGTGTACCCACTACGCATACTGAAACATCGATTCTTATAGCGAATTCATTTTTGCTAGTTCCAAACTGACTCTGTAATAAAAACACGTTTTCGGATTCTCGACGAGTCGACGTGTGGTGGCGATATTAGTGCTTGGGAGGTAAATTATTCTCTATCAGATCCAAGGGATTGCTAAGATGGTCACCTTTCTGTAGCTAGCATTGAAACTCATGAGCATAGAAATCATAAAATGAAGCGCTCCGCGCGATCCTGTAGCAGTGATTTTAATTGCAAATCGCCAAGAAAGTCCGGATGGGTATAAAAACATCGCTTGCCAAAGGAAACTATCCAACGTAATCAAATATTAACATATATGACTCCATATAGTAAACAATACGTTAGCCCCCTTAGAGCGAGTCTGTTTTATGCTGCCTATCGCTCAATTTGCATTGGTTGGGATAGGGTTGCCAGAGCCCCGATCAGATCAGAAGGACCATGCCACATGGTCCATGTGCAGTGTAAAATTATAAAAGTTTGAACGAAAATTTCTACTTTATGTTGTTTGATTACCTAACACATGTAGTTCTGCCACTTACCTAACCATTTGTCGATACATTTCCTGTTTGTTCCACAAATAATTGCCATTATAATATAAAATCACCCTCAGACACAGTTTTCGTTTAATATATTTTTGCAATTTCGAAAAAAAACCTCTTATTTCATCACATAGAATACATATTCGATACGTAGTAACGAAACTCTTCCTGTTTATATACTTTTTAAAAAAGAGTTTTATTAAATTCCTAACCTACTTATTCCCTAGCCGACGTCCAGTGTGAGAAAAGAGAGCGAGCCACATGGCTGTGGCCTTTTTATTATTTCATTCTGCTGGGTATGCATATCGCATACCGCTGACGATGGATGTGCCGCGTGGCGTGGTATACCGGCTGGATTTCCTAACGGCTCCCCTTTTAGTCGAAAGTCGTCCTCGGCTTTCCTCAATTATCTTGCTGTGGTATGAACTTAACCCTCGGTTTCTTCTGAATATATTCATCTACAATGTCCTCCATACTACCCGTTGGCGTGTCTCCCTTGATAACGATTTTGGTTCTATTGCATGGTGGAAGTATGTTTTTGATGACCAAGGTGAAAATGATTCCAAGGATGATTAGAGTTGTAACGGAGAATGAACCAAAGGATATCCACTTGAAGGTGCGCAAACTTCCGTGTATGTTTGTCGTCGTCAAGTTGAGCTTGTGCAGGTGTTCTCGATGATTTAGATGAAGTTTCTGTAAGTAGTCTAGAGGCATACGATTGATGATTTCAGTGGCGTTTACCTTTAACCCGGTGGTTGGAATAAAAGACGTTGCAGGTCCTTCAGCGTCGAGATTTGTATACTCCTCTCCATTTAGGTGGATAGTACATCTGGAGAACTGTATTAAGAAAGATCCCTGCAAGTCTTTCGTGTGTTTAAAACAGCTTGAAGACATAGTCATGTTTGCATCATTTACAACGATATTGGCGTCGTTGATTTTCTTTACAAAATTTTGACCATACGTTTTCTCAACCATACATTGGGCAGAACTTCCACTCATTAGTTGTTGAATGCATGCTCCTGCTACTTCTAACTGCGACTCCTGGCAAATGTAAAGTCCTCTGGTTTTAGGACATAAATTTTGCATATGGTAAGATTTGGGTCCTTTTAGATAGTAGTTTGAAGATAGATGAACAGGTGTACCATTGGTTATGACTGGTTCGATGTAGTGTAGCTCATAAATGACATCCTTAATTCTTGGAACTTTTAAGGTGTAGATAATTGAATGTGAGGTTCGAAGAACATAAGCGCTGGCGATATCCAGAATAGTGCCGAAGGAATCTAGTTCGAAATTGTTGCTGGTGAGAAACTGTTGTGCTGCGAAGATTTCTTCTGGGCTGATGAGGCGGCTGCTTGGTATATTAAACCTAGCTAAAGTTATAGCCTCCTCTACTATCTCTAAATTCTTGATGAGCTCATCTAAATTAAATAAAAGATTAACTGATTCAAATCCGTCCATTGTTTCATTATATGACTTGTAATAGTCGGTAGCTAGCAAAGAGATAGTTTTTGTTAAGTTATTGATTCTTTCTTCAAATTGCTTGTTAATTGCTGTTTGCTTATTATTTTGTTCAATTAGTGTATTGGTAGTGGTATTAATGATTTTCAAATCTTCGGCATCCGGGCTGCCTGATATATATTTCCAGGCTTTTCCTAGGGTTTCCCATCGTCTGAATCGTCTAATATTTGGCGTTTTCAGTTTTTCAAAAGTTATTAACAATTTTTCTTGTTTAGATTTTATAAGTGGGCTCAGGATGTGTCTATGTGTTATCTTTTCATTTGCAATTACAATCAGTTTTTCAATAATGGATTCAAAAGAACTTACATTTATACGGTGGATAATTCTAACATAGTTATGGCTTATTCTCGCAGGTCCTAATGACACAACAGCTAGAGGGTTTTGATTTAAATCGTGTATGCGGACATCGCAGTGTCCGCCCTGGAGTAGTAGACATAGTCTGGAAGGAAGATCATATAAATGAGGGGTTTAGATAGGAGATCTTTTGATGCTTTTCTTGTGAATTTTGATGTTTGTGTCGTCGGTCACTGTCTTGTACGTTTCAGTTTTGATGTTTATGAGTCGATATCTGTGTCTGTGAGGCGTTGGATGTGCTTTACATTTTACTAGTGCTTGTCTATTTACCAGTTTCTTGAAATCGTCCTTTGATATTATGGGTAATTTAGAATTGTGATTGTTTGCGTCTAGGGATATATTGTCTCTAGCGGTCTGAAGTGTTTTGTTTTTCGAAAGGTTGATTTCGTCAATGTTAAGGGACGATGAATTTCCAAATATTATTTCTCTAGGTGTGAGTTTTGTCGTCGTATGCTTTGTCTCGTTATACAGGGTCGTTACCAAGACTAGGCCCTGATAAAGTGAAAGATTTTCTATTTTGTCTCTATTCGCCATAGACATTTCGAGCAATGTGTTGTGGAAACGTTCCACAATTCCGTTGCCATTACTGCAACTCGCGAAATGAAGAGATATACCAAGTTTGTGTAAGAATTTGTTAAATTTTGCATTTCTAAAACTTGTGGCTTGGTCACAAGTGGTCATTTTTGGTAGGCCGAAACTTTTAAAGTATTCAGTCAGAGTCTCCATTAACTCATCGGCAGTTTCATTTTGAATCTTGTAAATTTGCGCGAACTTTGAGAACGCGTCAACGAGGGTTAAAAATTTTTCACCCTCTTTGACATAAACGTCTATGAAGACATTTTCAAACGGTCTTTCATAAATTCTTCTACCAATCGGGATTTTGAACGGTTTTCGTTCATATTTGGCAAATTTGCAAGATTCACAGTTTTGTACAAATACCTTGACCTTAGATAACATCCCTGGGAAGTATACAGATTTCTGTAGCTCACTGTATGTGAGTTTCCATCCTCTGTGGTTAAAATTATGACATCGTTTGATGAATTCCTGTTGGTCCGCTGATGACATCAAATCTGGAAGTTTGAGATTGGAGAAGCTAATTTTTAAGGTCTTGCTAAATGTGTTATTAATTATCCTTCGACACGACAAAGAAATGTCGAGTGGCGCAAAGATACCGTTATTCGTTGTTGGATCCAGATAATCCTTCAAAATCCTTGTTAGGTCTCCATCTGAATATCCATTTCTATGAAAAATGTGTCTTACTTGACCTGGAAAAGTATTATATATTATATGTGGGCTCTTAGACTTATCCTTAGTAATTTTTAATATAAGCTGGTTCTTGTATTTGTTGATAATTTCTGGACCATATACTTCGTGATTTTCAAAGCATTCGCTTTCCAACGTTTGAAGATTGAGTTCCATGCGGGGAATCCTGGAAAACCCATCCGCGACTACGTTTTGCTTTCCTTTCTTGTAAATGATTCGAAAGTCGAACTGTTCCAGATAAAGCCGTTGTCGGGTCACTCTGCCAGTGGCGTCTGTCAATTTTAGCTCTTTTGTTAATGGTTCATGGTCCGTGTATATAGTAAATCGTCGACCATAGAGATACGGCCTAAACGTTTTCGCGGCAAAATATATCGCTAAAAGCTCCTTTGAAGTGGCTGAGTAATTCTCTTCAGCCTTTGAAAGAGTTCGAGAGAGATATGCAATAGGTCTCTCTTTACCATCAACCAGTTGCGATAACACTGCCCCAATTGCTACGTTAGAGGCATCCGTAGTCACAATAAAAGCTTCGTCAAAGTTTGGATAGTGTAATAGCAAATCCTTAGTCATTATATCCTTTAACTGTTTAAAGGCTGTTTCGAAATCATGAGTTACATCAAACGTTTTACTTTTTCCGCGTAATTTCGAAGTCATTGGTTTTGCAATGGATGCAAATTTTGGTATGAATCGGCGGTAGTAAGATACGGTTCCCAAAAACGATCTCAACTCCTTCAATGTCCTTGGGATTGGCCAATTTTTGATCGCCTCTACTTTCTTTGGGTTTGGTTTAACTCCTTGAACAGTAACGAGGTGCCCAAGAAATTCAACCTCTTTGCGAAGAAACTCCGACTTATTGCACTGTACCTTTAAATTGGCTTCTTTCAGAGTTTGCAAAACTTTAGTGATATCTTGCAGATGATTCTCCAAGGAAGGGGAAAAGATAATGATGTCGTCCATATAGACGAAACATCTGATACCCAGGTGTTTCCTCAATACAGAGTCCATCAACCTTTGGAAAGTAGCGGGCGCATTCTTCAACCCGAACGGCATGCGAATGAATTCGTATTTGCCATGATCTACATTAAAGGCAGTCTTGGGAATGTGAGCTGGTTCCACTTCAATTTGATGGAAACCGCTTGCTAAGTCTAACACGGAAAAATATTGAGCTTTTCCTAATCTGTCAAGGATCTCGCTGATTTCCGGTATAGGGTATCGGTCAGCGGGTGTGACTTCGTTTAGCTTGCGATAGTCAACCACAATCCTATATTTCTTTTTGCCTGAATTGTCGTCTTTTTTGGGTACGACCCAAATCGGAGATGTCCACTGTGATGAGGACTCTTGAATAATCCCGTTGTCTAACATCTTCTGAATCTGTTCAGAAACAATTTCTCGAAGGTGGTATGGGTACTTGTATGTACGCTGATGGATGGGTTTTTCATTAGTCGTGTTTATAGAATGTTTTACCTCATGAGTGAAAGTTAACCTTTCGCTTTCATTGAAAAATATGTCTTTGAATGGCTTCAGGGTTTTAACCAGTAGGCGGATTTCTTCTTTGTTTAAATGATCGGCAGGAAATTTTAGTTTACCAGTACTGCATTTGTCTTCCAACAAGTAAGGATCATTATCGAATGGTTTTAAGTTGTGATTTCTTTTCTTTCCATTTGCAGACAGAAATACTGTTGCCCTGTTATCCTCGGCTACATATAAGCCAGGATTTACAGTGACATTTGAGTTGATATCTGTTTCATGCTCAATTAAAAATGTGCCATTCGATGTAGTACAAATCTCACCAAGTTTTTCACGACACTCGTGGAAATTTATGTTTGAAGGATAGTACTTTGTGAAAGAGTACTCTCTGTTACCAATTTTTAAAAAATTATGTGTTGTATCAATGATTGCGTTCATGCGCGCTAAATTTTCGTAGCCTATAAGGCCATCGAAAATTGGATGAAATTTAAACACGAGGTATGGCAATTTTTCACTTAAGGATTCTGCAAACAAATTAGCATGTACAACGCTATCTATTACAAATTTACCATTTTTGTTTGTTACAACCGCAGGATTAGATACCTTGCTAGCGGTTTTGACATGTTCCGGATTTATATACGACTTATTGGCCCCTGTGTCGACCAGAAAGTTTAAATAACCTTTCGATAACCTTATTCGTCTTACAACTAGCAATGGTCCTCAATTGCTCCCCTGTGGTACTCCAGATGAGTTGGAAAATGTTTCAGATAATTCAGATCCGATCTGGTAGGATCTGAACCACGAAAGCGCGAGAAATTACATTTTTCGCCAGAGCACGACAATTATTCTCTAGACAAAAACTGTCTTCGACAAAGTTCTTACATATGATAGAGCGCTTAATTAAATTTTCGATGAAATAAAAAATCTAACTTTCTTATCTTTATAGATAGAGGTAAACATAGTTCGACAATGGTGTAGTCTCAGTTATTTTAAAAAACTTTGTAGAACTAAGTTTTTTTTTGCATGTACAACGCTATCTATTACAAATTTACCATTTTTGTTTGTTACAACCGCAGGATTAGATACCTTGCTAGCGGTTTTGACATGTTCCGGATTTATATACGACTTATTGGCCCCTGTGTCGACCAGAAAGTTTAAATAACCTTTCGAAGTCGTAAAACGAATGTATGGTATAAAATTCAAGTTCGAGAGTTTTTCAATCTGACCACGTGAAAATTTAGTTCATTGGATTCCACTGCGATATCTGATTCGTCGTCATCGTCATCGTCATTGTCATCGTCCGAGTCATTGTCCACTATGGCGCTTTGCGCTCCATTTGATTCATTATTATTATGCTCAACCCGCGCTCTGTATTGCTGATATGGTTTCTTATGTTGTTGTTGTTGTTGTTGTTGTTGTTGTTGTTGTTGTTGTTGTTGCTGTTGCGGTGGGGGTTTATTAAAATTTAATTTACTTTGGTGTGCTTGATTTCCGAATGCTTTTGGTTTTACCGTCCCCTTTGCGCGTGTCTCGGCGTTAGCATTAAGCATAACTGCTGAGTGTGCTTCATCGAGTGTAGAAGGTTTAGAATTTCTAATAATGGACCCAAGTGGCTCCCCTATATTGTCCAAATATTTTGAGACTGTTATCATCTCGATAATTTCGTTTGGTGAAAGCGGGTTCATTTGAAGATTAGCCTTCAACTTAGTATTGATTTCTTTAACCTCGTTAAAGAATCTCGAATTGTTTTTGTCACCTTTACGGATATGGAATAAAAGTGAAAGGTTAGTAGTAAAATCTCTTTGGTCACCGAAGTTTTCGACCAAAATTTTCTTAATCCCCTGTAAAGTACTGGGATTCCCGTTGGCACATAGAATGGTGCGTGCCTCACCTTTAATTTTGTTTCTTATTGCTCTGAGATAGAACATGTTTAATGTGTCAGGAGCACCCTTTCGTCCCTTCACTTTAAAGGTATCGTATAATTCGTCAACTTCTTCCAACCACGAGTTTAATTCTCGTTTGTTGCCCGTGAACTCGGACAAATTTTTGATGGGATCTGGCAGGCGATAAAGATCGTCATTCTGCCCCCCGGCGAGCATTGTTTTAAGCTCCTCAACCGTGTTACGGAGCTGCTCAATTTCACTGCACTTTTCGTCTGGCATTGTTTCGGTAGTTAAGTATAATTAAATGTGTGTACTTACACGATTATTTCCAGCATTCGATATGCTGATATGTAGGCCCCGAGGAGGCGGGCAATAGTTGTCGTTCTGCTAGGGGCGATGTCCAAGCGATGCTCCAGAATGATTATTCGGTGCTGCTGCTGGTGATCACTACTAAGCTTTCACTGTCACTTTGTCACTTTTTTTTCTAAAACCTCCTGATGGGTATCCTACCGGCTGCGCCAGTAAGGAAACTCTTCCTGTTTATATACTTTTTAAAAAAGAGTTTTATTAAATTCCTAACCTACTTATTCCCTAGCCGACGTCCAGTGTGAGAAAAGAGAGCGAGCCACATGGCTGTGGCCTTTTTATTATTACATTCTGCTGGGTATGCATATCGCATACCGCTGACGATGGATGTGCCGCGTGGCGTGGTATACCGGCTGGATTTCCTAACGCGTAAAAGTAAATTTTCACTCATAATTTGTATTTTAAAAACATGTTCATTCCACCCGAACACCCATATTTATTTCCGCCCCCCAATAAAAGCACACGATGCTTAATGCCGTCTACGCGAATATACTCTTCACAATCAGAATCCGAATTGGTTTACGTATCCAATAATACAAAAGCAAAAGCCGCAGGTTTTTAATTTTCATAGTCTTTTTTTCAATTTCCAAAACAATACTTGGAACTTGACAGTTCAGTATAGTTGTATTGGTGAACTCGAATGCGAACCCGTCAAACATCTCAGTGCGAACCCAACAGCTTTCGGGTTGAACATAGTGCGAAACTAGGTTGAAACTGAGTGAATAAAAAAAACGTTTTGACAGCAGTTAGGTTGGAACTGGGGTAAAATTGAACAGAAACGAATTCGCTATTAAATTTTGTTTTCGTCCTGCTGTCGTTCCCTTTGAATTTGAAAGCAAACGCTTTCACTTGACGATTGATAGAACCCTATTTATTATCATTTGAATGGGCTTTATATCGCTTTCAGTTCCACATGCGAAAGGACGATGACTGCTTTCAATTGAAAGTTTCATTTCAAACTGGATTTTCCCGGACCATCTTTCAAAAAAAGTGGAATTAAAAGAGGCATATGAGGGCATATTAGTCTTATTCGTCTTACAACTAGCAATGGTCCTCAATTGCTCCCCTGTGGTACTCCAGATGAGTTGGAAAATGTTTCAGATAATTCAGATCCGATCTGGTAGGATCTGAACCACGAAAGCGCGAGAAATTCCATTTTTCGCCAGAGCACGACAATTATTCTCTAGACAAAAACTGTCTTCGACAAAGTTCTTACATATGATAGAGCGCTTAATTTAATTTTCGATGAAATAAAAAATCTAACTTTCTTATCTTTATAGATAGAGGTAAACATAGTTCGACAATGGTGTAGTCTCAGTTATTTTAAAAAACTTTGTAGAACTAAGTTTTTTTTTATTTCTTGACATAACCGATGCAGCGCTTTTTTTTTCTAAGTCGCGTTAGGGTGAAAGAAACGGGGTTTTTTTCGCTCTAACTTTTGCTGAACATCGGTCGCTTTTTTGCGAATTAGCGTTTCTGGTCCCATTTCATGAAGCCTCGTCGAATGGTGCGAATGGAAAGGTCCAACCTTTTTTTAATCACCCGAATTGTCGTTCGTGAGGTTTTTTTTAACATCCCGGATAATTAGCGTGTCCGTTATTGTATCTGTCTTACGTTTCGGTCCTCTTCCCGATCGAGCGGCCACACTGCCGAGCATCTTATGCTTCCGAATGATCAGCTCGGCCACACCACGGCTTACCCCATGCTTTCCAGTATTATTTCATTGAGTCTGCTTACGCTGGAAGTCACGCACAATTAAATTTCGGATCTGTGTTTCGATTTGCTTTCCACCCATTTTCCTGAAGCTTCCTCAGCGCCAACAACACCTCACTACGCACGAAAAGATGACCAAACTGCTACGAAAATTATATTTTAGCAAATTCGTTTTTGTTCAGTTTCAACCTAGGTTCACACTAGGCTCAAGCCGAAAGCTTTTGGGTTCGCACTGAGATGTTTCACGGGTTCACCAATACAACTATACTAAACGGTCAGGTTGTGAGAATTGTTTTGAAAAATATAAAAATAAAAGCTATGAAAATAGAAATTTTGCCGCTTTTATTGTCGTATTATTGGAATCGGAATCTAATCCGGATTGTAATTTCGTAGGGTACATTCGCGTTAACGGCATAAGGCTTCGTGTGCTTTCATTGGGTGGCGAAAATGATTACGGGTTTTCAGGTGGAATAATTATGCTTTAAAAATAAAAATTTACTTATTCGTATCGAATATGTATGATTTCTCACGTTCTTCGGGAATTGGAAAAAAATTCAAACAAAAACTTTTTCTGATAATGATTTTTTTTTCGCTTATTTTTCGTCGGCCTATTTCCGCCACTTTAGTGCCAATCACCGACATCAGGGAGGCGACTCCACCTGTTCCTACCTATCAGACTCAACAACTCATGAGCCGGGCCAACTTCTTTTGCTTCCCTTCCGAAGGAAGACGTAATCAGAGATTTTTCGCCTCAGGAAATCCCAACGACGCCAGCTGGGATTGAACCCACCCAGCAAACATTAAATCGTATAACTTTGCACATGATAAGCCACATATAATTTCGTATCAAATCACAATCGCATAAAATATCAATCAAAATATCGATCGTATATATCTAAAATCGCATAAAATGCAAAAACACGATTTTCCATGTCATCGATGGATTGAGTGGTAACGTTGTCGTATCAAATCGCATATCAGTCCAAAAAGCATCGCATATCGTTATATACGGCTTTATATGCGTACAAAATATGACATATACGTATATCGCCTCCACTTTTGTGTGTATATGCTAGTTATCTGCATCATATATCATACAAATGTGTCTTGGTTGTATGTATATCGCCTCCAATTATAGCTATTCATACGACTTAATGTTTGCTGGGCAGGCCGATCGAATTGTAAGGCTGTTACGCTAACCACACAACCACTGGCGCCGTCTGATAATGATTTTATATTATAATGGCAAGTTTTCGTGGAAATAACAAGAAAAGTATAGGCAAATAGTTAAGTAAATGTCAGGACTACATAATAACAAGAAGTAGAAATTTTCAATCAAATTTTAACTATTTATCTGCTGCCCTGCTAATCTGGTAGGGAGTAATTTTCTTCCCAAGGACGATTGTCGTCACCAGACGTCGAGACTATATATTTTCCATTTCGAATATAAACAACTCGGACTATGTAACGCACACCAACAAATCGGCTCATTTGTGAACCCAAAAACGTTTTTTTCATTACAGAGTCAGTTTGGAACTAACCCAGATTCAAAAACGAATTGGCTATTTGTGTCAGATGTGAACAACCAGCTGTCAAAACCGAGGAGTGCATCGAAGAACAAAACACGATAAAACAAATTTACGCAAGTGGATTGTTTATGTCATCTCTAAAAGTACCCATTCAGAAGAAAAAACCATTTTTCGTTTGAAAAAAAAAATAACGATCAACTGAAATGGCAAAATGGTCCACTAATTACCTTTTTTACGTTCTATTGACTGCAGTCTCTAGCCTCTAAAAGACCAATTTAGAAAAAATAACGGTCTTGAAAAAAGCGGACGCGTTCGATGACATCGTCGTCTGGTTGCTAACTGGATGGCTGCCAAAATCCCAAAATTGTGATAGGAGCCTAGAAATTGATTCAGATTGTGCAGTGAATTGAAACTCCTTGTGAAAAAGAATGATCGCGTCGAAGCGGAGGAATGAAATTTATCCGTATCGACTAGAGGTGGGCAAAACAGTTCACTTTAATGAACCGTTCAGTGACCAACCTTTCACTTAAGTGAACTAGTTCTTTTGAGCAGTTCACTCACTCTTTTGTACAGTGGCGGATATGTCCGATGTTTGTTAAAAATAACTTAGCACTATAGGAAATCAAACTTTGATTTTGAAATTTTAATTTTGTTTGAGTCGTTATTCATTATTTTCAGCATAAACTAGCATTGTGCTGCTTACGTTGTATTGCAATAAATGCTATAGCAAAACTGTACCCAAACCGCGAACGTCCATCTCAAAATTATCGAGCACAATATGATATAATATAAAACATATTTCATATTAGCGACGCGAATTTTACTGTTTAACAAGACTGTTTAAATCAACTTTCAGCTTTCAACTATATTTTATAAGTGAGGTAGATTGGCATAACAACTTACTGAAATATTTACCCTGAACTCCAAAATATGAAATTTGATAAATAATTTAACAATCCAATTTAAAACCATCGTATCCTGAACCCAACATAAAAAAACGCAACAAGCGATTTTATGATGCGACAATACCGACATATTATTTTTGTTGTTTCATGGGGCTATCGTTTGTTTCCATCCGTTAATTTAAGAACTATTTACCTTGCAGCACCATTCATCTATCACTCGTTCGTTTTCTTTCCTCTTATGCACCGCTTACCGTGCACAGTTCGTTCTGAACGGCATGCACAGTTCTGCCAGCGGTCAGTTCGTTCTGAACTGTATTATCAGTTCATCATTCACCGTACACAGTTCGTTCTGAACTGGGTATACCACCCGGGTGACCTCTTTAGAGAACCCCTATTAAACTGACAAGAGCCAACATATCGAGTTCCCCACTGGCATTTTCCCTTTGTTTTCGGCCTGAATTGGGTTCCCCACTGACAGTTGTGCTTGAGATCTTCTTAATGATGTTAACCTCAATCATAGCACCCGGCTGGGGTATACAGTTCATATGAACTGTTGCCCAGCAAAAAAGAACGGCAGTTCGTTCACTCTTTTGGGTGAACTCGTTCTTTTGATCAGTTCATGAACGGTTTGCCCATCTCTAGTATCGACTACACTGAGAGGAAAATTTAGTATATATGACGATTTTTTTCGTAAATGTTACCAATTCGTTAGTCATTTTCTACCCTACTAATCATTGGTATATCTTACAAAAGGAAATTGGTAAGCATTATTTTTGTAGGATGGTGGGCATGTTGGCCCACCATTGGAGCAGCATCAGTGAAAACGTTGTTTTTTATTTGTAAGAGATAATGATAAGGGATAATGACATTATGTTGTTGATAATTAATTCTTATTTAAAAAGCTGTCCTCAATCATACATTGGGCCTGATTCTCGAATACACTTCACGGTGGAAACGAAATAAACGGCACGCCATTGAACTACGTTTTACGAGTTAGTGAAGTGTCGAAGATAATGATGAGTTTTCAGGCAAAATGAGCACTTTTCAAATAAAAAATCATTAATGAAAATTAATTTCTTCGTATCAAACTGGTATCCAATGTGAGTGGAAAACTTTTTTTTCTTCATCTGGTATAATAAACTCATACAAAAATTTCATCTGAAGATAATTTGATATTTTTTTTTTATCCCATTTATTTATTTATCAGGCTCATTAGCATTTTTTATCTGTAACAGAGCCGGGTTTTTATCGTGTACATGTACATATGTTTATGTTTCTATAAATTGTAAATTACACAGTAGAAGTTGTAGCCATTTAGGCGTTAGGTTTTCTGTTCCATTACATTATGGTAAATTACACTGTAGTAGCCATTTAGACGTAAGGGTATTCTATCTGTTCTTCCATTGTTCAGCAGACCGGACAGCGGAGACAGTTGATATTGATCATTGTTGGGTTATTTATAGAACAGCAGCCCGATGTTTCTTGCAGAGCAGAGCAGTTGTATGGATGAATCGATCTTTGTTCCACCGTGGACCGATCTCCATAGCTGATGATGGTTGCTTGGACGTAGTTATTCTAACAACACAAAGATGGTCAATTGAGGGCCCTGAGTTTGAACTCACGATCGATCGCTTAGTAAGCGAACGCGTAACCAAGTGGCTACGAAGACCCCCTAAATAATTTGATATTATAATGATAAGTTTAGTGGGAAACTAATCTCGTATCCAGATGTCGACACCGTACCGTTGTCATCGCGAATACGTTTCATTCCGTTTCCACCGTGAAGTGTATTCGTAGTGTATTCGAGAATCAGGGCCATTATCTTTTACACAGTAATTTCCTACATCCTACATTCTACATCTAAACATTGCTCGTGCAGATTTAATCGCAGTTTCGACCGAATCAATCTCATATGTTTTTTCACACCCTCACTCATCAAGGTTTTGCTCCTTTTACTGTTGCACATTTTCATCCTTTAGGACAGGAACAACTGATTAGTTGGCAGTTGATGGGACCAGATCGCAGTACATTTCATCCGATGAAATATATGTGGTTACCTGAGATTTCTTTGTGTTGCACATGCTCAGTCTAATATACATTGAATAGTCAACTGTGCAATTTTAATCCAAGATTAGAAGCTGAAAATTAAAAGGGAAAGGATTGTGTTGAAGTTTATTTTATAAGATTCGGTGTATTAAGATTTCAATACAACGAATTGAACTTTTGTTTTTCCGCAGCGAAAACAAGTTCTCGATATCTTTGTGGTCGAGAATATGTTTTCGCCGAAGAGAAACAAAAGTTACATATATTTGAATCTAATAAAAATCAAAAAAAAACTTACCTCCGAATAGCTTTGTTTCATCAAGAGGAATGACGACTGCGAAGTACGCACATTACAGTTCCTAGAAATGAAAACAATCAAGGTTACACATGCTATGAAGTAAAATGTACGAATCTTTAGTAGGGATGTGTATTGCATAAGACATCCGTTTTACAAAGTTTTGGTAATATTTACGAAAAATGCGTACATTTTACCAATGTTTCAACTACTAAAGATTTGGTAGTTGCATTTACTAATGTTTTCCTCCAGTGTACCAGGAGAATCACACAGGGGTTGGGCTTTCGACGCAATGTTTCGCTTCTCTTCAGGCTTCCATTGTATCGAGCGCATGAATTGCACATAAGGGTAGAGACTCGTAAGATTATGTGGGCCTCTATGGGTGTATAAATTCGTTTCCTTAGCCAAAACCTTAAGCCTTAAGTTTTAAGGATTATTTATGAACGAGTCATTCAGTTTTTATAGTCATGTAATTGAGCCTCTTCAAAACAGAATTATTGATTTTTCGATCTGTGAGACCGTATGCGCGTTAACTGACCTAGATTTTCTAAAGCTCTACTCCGTACGTTTAGACGGAAGGCACTACGGATTACCTGTGGTGAAGTGATACTCGAATGGCTGTATGATTGAAGCACGCGGAAGAAGACCACCAGCCTGGAGAAATCATTTAGCAAACACGGTTCGAATCTTCTTTCTCTATCTTGAACTAGCAAGCGGTAGCAATATACCTTCAGATGACGCATTTTACATGTTTTTTTCCGTATATTGTTTCAGTTATTCTTATTTTACCGATAGTTCTAGAGAACAGTCCAGTTCTTTTAAGTCAACGTGCCATCCTCGCTAATAGTATCATTCAAAAGGTTACTGTGTATTAGACTTTTCCGTGATTCCGATGGAAACAGAAATCAGCAGAATTCAACCATATTGTTGCTTACCAGTTTTCAGG